>NC_036865.1:6805492-6823067 GCF_002910315.2 Salvelinus sp. IW2-2015 | reverse complement strand
CTTAGTGTGTGTTGGTGGTGTGATTGTGTGGTGATGTTGTGTGTAGTTGGTGTTGTGATGCGTGTGGTGTGTGTAGTGTGTACTGTAGCTGTTGGTGATGTAGTGAGTGTGTGTGGTGTGTGTGTGTGTGTTGTGTTGTGTTGTAAGTTGCTGTCTGGCGTGTGTGTTGGTCTGTTGCTGTTCCGTGGTTCGTTCTGGTTGCTCCCTTGGCCCAATGGCCCTACACACACACACACACACACACACACACACAAACAAACACACCGTATACACACACAGACGCACACATCCTCCATTCCCATCCTGCTCTGCCGCAGTACAGCATTCACACTGTTTCATTAAGTGCCTCTGTTGCATTACCACGCTCATGTACTGGACTGCTGGCTGTACAATGCTGTATTGTGAAGCGAGCTCCTCCTAATCTGTTTGCTGCTGGCTGTCCTATGCTATGCAGACCGAGCGCTATTTTGCTGCATAATGATTTATATTAAACGTTGGACTCTGCTGCACTGCACTACACAATCGAGTTGTTGTTTGCCCCTGACAACTTTTCTTTGTGAATACAGTGCTTCAACATTTCTTACAGCACGGCATGCTTTTATTGTAGATTGAATTCCTTGAAATCCCCCCTCTGCTTATGGAGGGTGGGGTTGAGGTGAGGGCATTATCAGCGCGACACATCGTAGATATGTGACGTACAGCGATTGTTGATGCTCCCGGCTGGCACTCAGTCATAGATTGTTAACTTTGATGAAGAAACCTCAAACTTTTATTTCAGKGGCCGGGAAATGCAGCGTGCTCTCAGTTAGTTGTGTTATTAGGTCATATCGACTTAGTCACGAGTTGAGACTTTCCTCACTTGAAGCAACGGCGTGCCGTTCYTCATCATAAGTCCTCTTTGTGCTTATTTGACCTGTCACCTTGGTAATAGTCAAGCATACAGTCATTMAGCATTGGCGTTATTCCATTGCTATGACCAGTGGTAACCCTCKACATGTTATGATTCTGTCTCTCTCCCCCACTCTTTCACATTGTTTCTCTGTCTATCTTGTCTCCTCCCTGTAGCGCTAAAAGCACCAAGTAGGCCAATTGGCCGAGGGCTCCGTCCCCTGTTCTAGCTAATCTGTGCTGTCCGGCTTTATTTTTCACCTTTTGCTTCTGACCTACAAATCACAGCTCCAGTGACCCATATCGTCACCCCCAGTCCTTACAGCCTCCTTTAAACAGGGAGCAGCTGGGGAGCTGGTTTCAGTCTGTCTCTTTTGCTTTCTGTCTGTGTCTTTCTCCCTCCCTCCACTACCTCCCTCCCTCCATCCTTCCCTGCATGCTATTACAAGCTGCTTTCTCCCTTGTACATTCCTTGCCGGGCCATGTGGGGTAATTAAAGCTAAATTAACAAATAATTAAATATATGCTGTGAGGAACCGTCTGAATGAAGGTCACACAGAGTAGCACAAACACACACACACACACACGTGCGTGCAAGAGCATGCATACCCAGAGATGAGCACACAGTCAAACACACACACAGTCGAATGAATTAATACACAAATGCACATTCTGAATAGAGCAGTCATTTCTTTTGAAATTCCTCCCGAACTCTCATCAGGTCCATCAAAGTCTGATCTCAGAAGCATAGCTCCCGGCTTTGGAGTAGCAGCATTCCCTAAAGAACTAACCCTTATTGCTCTGCAGTGTGTTTGCGTGTGCACCATCTGTGAGCTTTTGCGGTTCCCTAAATGCAAATTCTTAGATTAATTAATTGGAATGTTCCTATCCTGGCTGTGTGCACAGCCTAGATTCTGGAGGCTGAGGTTCCACAGGCAGTATAATTACTGTAAAACCTTGTTGAGTTCTCGATGTGTGTGTGTGTGTGTGTGTGTGTGTGTGTGTGTGTGTGTGTGTGTGTGTGTGTGTGTGTGTGTGGTGTGTGTTGTGTGATGTTGGTGTGGTGGTGGTGTGTGTGTGGTGTGTGTGTGTGAGTGTGGTGTGTGTGCTGTGTGTGGTCAATTACGAATTCAATACTCTCTCCCCACCTTCCCTCTCCCACCACTCTCCCCTCCTCCACCTATCTCTCCCTCTCCCCACTCCTTCCCTCCCACTCCACTCTCTCCCTCTCCACTCCACTCTCCTCCCTCTCCACCCACTCCTCCTCTGTCACACTTGTAGCAACTGATGATGTAATAAATTGACAATAATGTAATAAATATGCTGAACACATAACGCAATACAATTTTCTGCAACGTTATGAAGTGGGTAAAACAAACCATGAATAGTGTAATAACTTTAACCAATATTGTATTATTCACTCTTTTTTTTTCATGCATATCAGGTGTCATGCTTCAGTAATAGCTCACTACACAACAAACCACATTCCTAGCAGTAATATCAAGACAATTGACCCACCTCCCAATACATACCCACAACCCCAGTCAGTCAGTCAGTCTGTGTAAATGAGGGAGATAGAGAGTGTGTGTGTGTGTGTATGCTTGCTACATTTTTTGGGAAAACTAATACTAAAATCTCAACTGATATGCAAAGTTTTTTTATAGATATAACCCCGCAAACTAAAATTAGTTGTTAGGACATCCACAGAACGTCACGAAATGGTTGCCTGAAGTGGTAAGGACATTGTGTCATGGTCTCATGGAGGTGTCTAGTTCCTGGTTAGTTCCGGGGACATCCCCAAGGACATTTTTAGGATGTTCTTGGGACATTGTATCATGGTCCCCTGGAGGTTTTGTCTAGTTCCCGGTTTGTCCCGGGGCCGTTCCCTTAGAATGTTTTAGGACATTCATGGGACGTTGTTTCATGGTCCCCTGGAGGTTTTTGTCTAGTACCCGGTTTGTACCGGGGACGTCACCTGATGTTCGACACCCAATGGTCACAAAAGAACGTTGTCATTTCAGTGCAGATGGCACTTTGATAAGTGCAGAGATGTATTATACGTATGAATGTGTAGGTGACTTCTTAAATGCTACAGACTTTGTGGCACAGCAGAAAGATCAGCGTACCCCAAATCCAGATGTTGTGAGTTCAKATCCCAGTTTGGGTCGTATTGAAAAGTCAGTACTAAGTGATCATGTCATATGTAATCATATTGTCATTGATTTAAGATTTGACACTATTTTAGCTAAACGGCGTACCATGTACCTTAAAACCTATACCACTTAATTACATTACTTAAAATAGTTTGGCACACCTGGGACCATCAAGTGACAAAAYCCTCCGGGGACCTTGACACAACGTCCCAAGAATGTCCTGAAAAGATCTTTGGGGATCTTCCCGGGACAAACCGGGAACTAGACAAAACCTCCAGGGAACCATGAGACAACTTCCCAGGAACTTCCTAAAAGTGTCCTCAGGGAGGTTCACAGGATAAACCGGGAACTAGACAAAACCTCCAGGGAACCATGAGACAACTTCCCAGGAACTTCCTAAAAGTGTTCTCAGGGAGGTTCCAAGGATAAACTGGGAACTAAACAAATCCTCCAGGGGACCATGACACAACGTCCTTACCACTTTAGGCGACCATTTTGTGACATTCCGGTGACATCCTAACGACTAATTTCTGTTTGCAGGGATGTTCCCTTGGGACCATCGCCCATGTCCTAATGACTTACAAAGGCCCTGACATAGTCCTCAGTAACGTCCTGGTAACTTACAGGGAACTAGACAAAGGTCRCCCAAAGAACGTTCTCTTTGGACCATCACGCGACGTCTCCTTGACCATCATGAAACATCCCCTTGTGGTCATTGAATATCCCATGGATAACGTTCTATCAGAACCAAATATACACTTTTTCATAACGTTTCCTAATAGACATCAAAATACATTATTTTAACGTTATACTACGGCCAAACYGGGACCTGTAATGAACGTCTTCTTATGGTCCTGAGGTTAACGTCATGTTTTAATGTTCCTAGAATAGGATAACATCTCGACCTTATGGGAACCTCACATAATGTCATTAAGACGTCCCCTGTTTGCTGGGAACCCATTTGTAGACTGAACTGAACCATACCAGAGAGAGGGTAGAGAAGCAAGAGCCATATCTCTGCCCAAAATATGTCCACATCAAGCAGATCCTTAGTTATTAAGCAGGTGAGGTGTTTTTGTATGGACTCCGGAGATTCCAGAGGCTTTTTCGATGCCACCAAGGCGTTGTATGGACTCAGTTACCTCGGTCTAAACCCCTTTCGCTCCAAAGATGGTCAAAAGCTGCTGAAGAATGACAAATCAATTCAATGGGATTCCAGGTAGCAAAAGCAACCACTGTTACATGGCCTTTATAAATCRTGCCTTCTGACTCTGTGAACCGCCATGCTCTCTGGCTGATTCTGTCAAGAATCAGTTGCCAAAATACTGCTGCGTGACAACATGTCAGCTTTAGTACTCAGTAACAATGGCGCTGAAACGGAATCCTTCAAGGTTGACACTGGAATTAAACAGGGCTGCACTATTGCACCCCCCCTGTTTTCTATTTTTCATCGCTGCAGTCCACCACCTCACAGGCCAAAACAGCAGGGATACAAAATTCTGTACAGAACAGACGGCAAACTCTTCAACCTCACCAGATTCAAGGCCAAGAGCAAAATCACCAACACTTCCATTGTGGAGCTCCAGTATGCAGATGATAATTCCATCACTGCCCATTTAAGAAGAGGACATTAAGTGCATCCTGGAAGCTTTTGCAAAGGCATGCAAGCTTCTGGGTCTGGCCCTAAACCTAAAACATACCAAAATCCTCCACCAACCACACCCTGACAAAAATTCACCAGCCCCAGCTAAACATGTTGACAATACCACTCTTGAAAATGTGGACCACTTTCCCTACCTTGGCAGCCTTCTCTCCTCCAAAGCCAACATTGACATGGAAATGCACCACTGCCTAATCTGTGCCAGTGGAGCCTCCTTAAGATTGAGGAAAAGAGTCTACGAGGATTGTGACATCCAGGCCATAACTAAAATCTTGATCTAGGGTGCTCCCCACCCTACTGTCTGGGTTAGAAACATGGACCACATACAGCAGGCACCTTAAAGCCTGGGAGTCGCACTATCAAAGATGCCTCTGCAACATGATGATCCTCAGCTGGGAAGACAGGTGCACCAACAACAGTGTCCTTGAGGAGGCAAACATCAGCAGCCTCCCCACCACCAACACCAGCTCTGATGGACTGGCCATGTTGTCAGGATYCCRAACTCTTGCCTCCCAAAACAGGTCCTGTGTTCACAACTAAATGCAGAACACCGGGCCCCTGGAAGACAAAAGAAGCKGTTAAAGGACAAGCTAAAGAATAACCTCAAAAAGTGCCACTTAAATATCTCCAGCTGGGAAGACACTGCAAAAGATAGGTCAACATAGAGGAAAACTGTCCATGAGAAAGTAACACGGTACGAAGAGGATCTCTGCCGTGCCACAGAGGACAAGCAGCAACTTCAAAAGGAGAGACTTTCCATCTAGAAGGCTTACCCACCACCACCACTCACCGCTGCCCACAGCGCACAAAAATATGTGGTTCACGGAACGGCCTCTTCAGCCATCTGAAGATCCACAATTAGGACCCACCAAGAAGACAATCATACTTGACACCAAGTGATTGGCAATGATGATTCCACATGTAGCACCCTCTTCCCAAAACCAGCCATTACTCTTTCTAAGGAAGTGTTTGGTGAAAAGAGGAGAAGTACTGTATCTGTAATGAAATTATTCCTGCTCCTCCGTATAAGCTTGTTCTGAGAGCTCATCCATCTCTCACTGAAGTGTGCAACCTTTTCTTTGGCAGTAATCCAGTCTAGCTCCTATGTTTCTCTGAAGACAACCAACCGACCGACCGACCAGACCAGACCAGACCAGACCAGACAGACACCAACCGCCTGCCTGATCCAAATCCAAACCTGCATGGGGAGGTAATAATAGCACCTGGACATACATTATTACATGGCCAAAAGTACGTGTCGTCGAACATCTCATTCCAAAATCATGGGCATTAATATGGAGTTGGTGCTCCCTTTGCTGCTATTTGCTGCTACTCTTCTGGGAAGGCTTTCCACTAGATGTTGGAACATTGCTGCGGGGACTTGCTTCCATTCAGCCACAAGAGCACTAGTGAGGTTGAGCACTGATTTTGGGCGAATAGGCCTGGATCGCAGTCTGCTTTCCAATTCATCAAAAAGGTGTTCGATGGGGTTGAGGTCAGGACTCTGTACAGGCCAGTCAAGTTGTTCCACACTGATTTTGACAAATCATTTCTGTATGGACCTCACTTTGTGTACAGGGGCATTGTCATGCTGAAACAGGAAAGGGCTTTCCCCAAACTGTTGCCACAAAATTGAAAGCATAGAATCGTCTCTGGAATGTCATTGCATACTGTAGCGTTAAGATTTATCTTCCCTGGAACTAAAGGGCTGAGCCCGAACCATGAAACAGCACCAGACCATTATGCCTCATCCACCAAACTTTACAGTTTGCACTATGCGTTAAGGCAGTTAGCGTTTTCTTGGCATCCGACAAACCCAGATTTGTCATTCGGACTGCCAGATGGTGAAGTATGATTCATCAGTCCAGAGAACGCGTTTCCACTGCTCCAGAGTCCAATGGCGACGAGCTTTACACCACTCCAGCTGATGCTTGACATTGCGTGTGTTGATCTTAGGCTTGTGTATGGCTGCTCGGCCATTTAAATCCATTTCATGAAGCTCCTGACGAACAGTTATTGTGCTGACGTTGCTTCCAGAGGCAGTTTGGAACTCGGTAGTGAGTGTTGCAACTTAGGACAGACGATTTGCACGCACTACATGTTTCAGCTCTCGGCGGTCCCGTTCTGAGAGCTTGTGTGGCCTACCACTTTGCAGCTGAGCCGTTGTTGCTCCTAGACGTTTCCACTTCACAATAACATAATTTACAGTCGAGGCAGCTCTAGCATGGCAGACATTTGATGAGCTGACTTGTTGTAAAGATGGCATCCTATGACGGTGCCAGCTTGAATGTCACTGAGCTCTTCAGTACGGGRCTTTCTACTGCCAATGTTTGTCTATGGAGATTTTATACACCTGTCAGCAATGGGGGTGGCTGAAATAGACAAATCCACTCATTTGAAGGGGTGTCCARATACCTTTGGCAATGTAGTGTACTTCCAGCATCAGAAATCCTTAGACATGCAGTGCTATTTCTGCATTTTCAACACACCACTCTTAGGTATCACAAAACCTTTTCAGTTTTCCCAGTAGTAGAATTGAAAGAATGCGAAACAGTTGAATAATTTAAACACATACCATACCATTCCATTTACATTACATTTAACGTTCTGTCAATATCAGATTTTCTAGCAGGTAATTGAAGTCAGAGAGCAGAGAAAGAATAGGAGAGAGAGAGATGCCGTTAAAGAAAGAAGCAAACAACAGAAAATAAGTTTAGAAAATGTGACAAAGCTAGCTCTGCCTTTGTCTGGTACAGTATTTCCTAAATCATATCACTTGCTGTGATATATAAGGCTTTCTTCCCACCAACTGACTGAGTGTCCCTGGCTCTGGCTCTGCTTCAGTGGTGATAGTGCCTGGGTGATCATTAAAGCTGTTTGCTCCTGGCGGCTGGAGTGGTCTCCGAACGGCTGTTTCCCGGCATTGAGCTGACAGTGCTGGTGGGTAAATCCCACAGGATTAGAGCCGGCGTGAGGCACAGTCCTTGTCTGATGATTGGTATATTGTTTCAAGGCAATTGGGCTCTGGCTGCCTGGCAGATTGAAGGAGAGGTAGGTAGTGAGAGAGGGAGAAACGGGTGAAAAGAGAGTGTGAAAGAGAGAGAAAGAGAGAGGGAGAGAGCAGGAGAGAGAGAGGACAGAGAAAGAGCGGAGAGAGAGAGAGATGAAAAGGCAGGTGAGTGCTTTGCTAAATAACACAGTGTTCTCTGTGATTGTACTTCCAGCAGTGTTAGAGGACACTTGACGTGATCTGGGTGATTATCCAAGGTGAGTTAGAGAGAGCTGCCATGATGGGGACAATGAATACTGAACAAAGATATAAACACAATAATGCAACAATTTCAAAGATTTACTGAGTTACAGTTCATATACGGAAATGAGTCAATGGAAATAAATAAATGAGGCCTTAATCTACCCGATAGCAATGAATTACATATTTTCATTAAAATGTTATTTTGATAAGTAAATTCATAACATTTCATTCTTCCACCAGAAGAWATAGTCCGGKCAAAAATCTGGTGGTTKGTTTTTGGTCATGTTGCTACAGAAGCGACCCGGTCGTTAAATATTTTGGCATAGTTGCTTCGCAAAAGAACTGGTCGTCCGTTCTAAACAAAATGGTTGCTATGCAGGCTGGATAACGTTCTTGTCACATGCTAGCTAGCTTCAGCTAACTCAGTAACGTCAAAGATTGCACTTGGAATGACAGTACATTAGTTGCATTTTTGTTTGTTTTAGATTTTTTTCTATTGACATTTACTTGGATATATCCATGATAATGACATTGATGTTTCATTTCGCCTGGCTCAGAATTTTTTTTGCCTGGCACAGTTCACTCTCTATGTACAGTATGGTACAGAGATCGAGACTGCTGTTTTTTAACGTTACGGCAAGGGTAATCACGCAAGASTTGGGTTGGCTACACTAGCTAGTTACTTCCCTCGCCGTACGGTTAACAGAACTGCGGGAAAGCAGTTCTCGGCTAGCGAGGATGGACTACACTATGTACTGGTGTTTCCTATCTAGCTATCAGCCTCCTTCTTCTTCGGTGGGTTTTTTCTCGCGGTTGGCATCCAATGTTGGTGCATTTCCGCCAACTACTGTGCTGGAGTGTGGTCCAGAGATGGCGCTAGCAGCCTCACACCCTGACTACACCACTCGTGTCGCGTCCGCGAGTGTTGCAAAATAAATTTAGAAATCTATATTATTCAATTATTGCACCCACACTGCTCGCGTGCGTCAACGAGCGTCTGCGTTTCCAAGGGCTAAAATAGAAGTCAGTTCTATTTGTGACGCAGGTCGCAGTACAAGTCCTGCCTCTCCCATCTCCTCATTGGTTTAATGAATCAGATACCCACGTGCCATCTCCTCATTGGTTATACCCACGTGGGTGATTGAAAGACGAACTGTGTTGTCGGTCGTCGTGGTAATACTATGAAAGTTTAGATGCCAATCACCATATAAGTTCAAAGAAGAAAAAGCCTGGAAGGAGGAGAGATGACTAGAATAGGATTCGGTTGACCGTTTTATGTGTGGATTAATTGTCAGAGTAGAGGACCTTGTGCATTTCAGGTAAAATAACAACTKAATGTTTATATCCCAGGACAAATTASCTASCAACAGCAAGCTAGCTAAGTATGACAAATTAGCTAGCAAGTGCAAGCTAGCTAGCTAAATTGCCATAAATGTTTAATGCTTTCGACATGTCCCCACATTAATTTAATTGGTTCAGAGTTTGTTTTGATATTTTAACCTGTGTGTCGTGATCGCATTTGTTGTGGGTGGACAAAAMAAATGTATGCATGATGGCGCACGCGCACAGCCGGTTTGGGTTCCATGTCAATGTCGTAACCGCAGTCTGCAGGAAGACATTATTGAATATAGCAAGGCGAGGAACCATGCTCGTCCAATCAGCATCAAAGATCCAAACAACCAGTTTTATAATTAGTAGAAATACCTGTAATGTGGCCCTTCATTATTATATCAAMAAAGATTTGACTGTATAAGTGCCCAATATGGCACACAATATATGGACATGTTCATATCCATTTGGTGACACTGATACCCTTATTCTTTCATTCCCTTGAAATATCCTGTCAAGTCACATTACATGCTGCAAGATTGTGAGCAGAATAGGGACTGACCGTCTCAAATGAATTTAGATGGAGTTATCCTGTCTGGGGCTCAACTTTAATATATTACATGTTAAGGTGATGGGGACTTCCCCTGTCATTCAGTTTTCATTCATACCTTCCACATCCCCCCTCTTTTTCTCTCTTACAAGCTTTCTCAATATTTAGTTTCAGACGGTTAAACCAGACTGAAAGCTATGCTCAAGTGAAAGACAGGTGAGCGGCTAAGTGCAGCATTCAGTCTGGTTTAACTAAGTGCAGCATTCAGTCTGGTTTAACTAAGTGCAGCATTCAGTCTGGTTTAACTAAGTGCAGCATTTCAGTCTGGTTTAACTAAGTTGCAGGCAATTCAGTCTGGTTTAACTAAGTGCAGCATTCAGTCTGGTTTAACTAAGTGCAGCATTCAGTCTGGTTTAACTAAGTGCAGCATTCAGTCTGGTTTAACCAGGCTTGTTTTGACTCCCTTGTTGTCCGTTTTAACCAGGCTCAGATTTCTTTCAAATACTCCTTTGATCAATGCCTGTTGTCTCTGTTGACATTAAAGAGTCTGTTAATGTAAATGTTAACGATACCAGAATTGCGGAGATTGAATAAGGTGTTTGGTCTGATTTGCCCTTGTCTTTTCTTCATTTTTTTATCAAGCTGCACTGCAGAGCCCCGAAGCTACAGGGCAGTTAGCAGCTAGCGGTGGCGTGGAAATAAAAGGCTTAAATTGGGTTTGGCACTGGGCTTTAATGGTCCAATAAAAATGTGTTTCGGCCAATAGCAACTACTAGCCTGGCCACCAGCTAGTCCTCCACTCCACTAGTCTCTTTCCCTCCCATCCCACCGCACATCTGTGCGAGTGCACTTCAATCAGGCTCAATATGGTCTGCAGCTTTTTATAGCGCACGGCAGTCCGCACTCAAGATGGCTTTTCAATTAAGTAAATTGGCTCCCGATGATGTCTGTTTAGCTTGATTCAGCATTGATTGCCGGATKATCCTGTCCCTGAGGGGTATACTACGATGCAAGCTAAATCTACTCAGGCTTTTCTAAAGTTAGCCAGCTTCAGTTAGCGTCACATTTCAGCTTGGGTTTCATCCGTGTTACGACGATGGATATTGCTCGTCCGCCTGCCGCTAAATCTAGCAGGTTTATAACTGCGCTTGTCGAGAGTGGCTAGTCGAACGCCAAACTCTTTATTGAGACAATGCTGAAGCATCAATCCATGGGCAAGTCAGTGCCACATTTTCATTTATGCCGAAATCAAAATGAAAGAAAGTTATCTTGGAAATTCAGCAGGCTATGGTGTGAAATAGGCTTTTAGAAGTGCTTTTTTAAATTGTATTACTTATCGTTAATGGCGTCTTTGGTGTGCTTATCAATGCACGAGCAGCTGTTTTCCCACTCCTATGGATAAAATAATTGTATTAAAGCTGCAATATGTAACTTTTTGGGCGACCTGACAAAATTCACATAGAAATGTCAGTTCTAGATCTGCCATTCTCATTGAAAGCAAGTATAAGAAGCGGTAGATATGTTCTATGTGCTCTATTTCTATGCTTCCCGTTTTTCCGTTTTGTCTTTGGGGTTTGTACAGCTGAAAATATAATATTTTTGGTTATGGAAAATATTGGTAGATGATTCTCTACACTATACTTGCTTGTTTTGTCACATAAACTGAATTTAGGCAAACTATTTTAATTTTAGAAACCAGAACATGGCAGAGCGATTTCTGAATAGTTTGCAAGTGTGTCCTTTGAGCATGTGTCGATACTAATAGGATCGAAAGAAAGGCAGCACTGATTTCTGATCAGCTTTCTCCATGAAAATAATAACATAATTATTCCACAATACTGATGACGGATCAGCTCCTAAAGAGATATTATCACCTAATGGTGAGGTTTATTCAAATGCTTACCCTATAATAATGCACTCAATCACAGATTCATTTGGCACATCATTGCGCACAGCTTAGGCTACAAATATACTGAAACAAGTCACAGACAGTAACCTACAAGTAGCAAAATAGAACTCAATTGATTTATTAACATGAACAATGATTAAAATAGGCCAATAGCCTACTGTTTCTATTTTAATACAGTCATCTGTTTTCATTTGAAGCGTATTTTTATACGTTGCTTGTTTGTATCAATTGGCAACTTTGAATTTGTAGTCAACTTTGTCAGAGAGATGGATTAACCTTGTGATTCTATGTTTAGCAGAGATCTTCTGTGTAAAAAGTAACGTGGGAGGGCAAAAAAACTTCAAACCACGCACTTACAGTGCCTTCAGAAAGTATTCACACCCCTTGACTTTGTCCACATTTTGTTGTGTTGCAAAGTGTGTTTTAAATGGATTTAATTGTAATTTTTTTGTCATTGATATCCACAAAATACGCTGTCAACGTGGAAGAAAAACATTTGTAAAAAATATATAAAACACTAATATATCTTGGGGCGGAAGGTTGTCTAGTGGTTAGAGCGTTGGGCCAGTAACCGAAAGTTTGCTAGATCGAATCCCCGAGCTGACAAGGTAAAAATCTGTTTTTCTGCACCTGAACAAGGCAGTTAACCCACTGTTCCTAGGCTATCATTGTAAATAAGAATTTGTTCTTAACTGACTTGCCTAGATAAATAAAGGTTAAATTAAAAAAAGAATTGTTAAGTATTCAACCCGCTGAGTCAATACATGTTAGAATCACCTTTCCACACCTGTATTGTGCAACATTTGCCCATTATTATTTTCTAAATTCTTCAAGCTCTGCCAGATTGGTTGTTGATCATTGCTAGACAAACATTTTCAGGACTTGCCATATATTTTCAAACAGATTTAAGGCAAAACTGTATCTCGGTTACTCAGGAACATTCTTGGTAAGAAACTCCAGTGTAGATTTGGCCTTGTGTTTTAGGTTATTGTCCTTGTCAGGGGGTGAGTGTAGCTGGTGCATAGAAGTCAGGCGCAGGAGAGCAGAGATGAGTGGACAAAGCACTTTACTAAGGCAATCATTTGCACAGAACGCAACRGCGTCACAAAACAAATGTCCAATGAACAAGTGAGGCAGCACAACGTACAAAAACACAAGTACAAAGTGCCACAAAGCACGAGTAATAAAACAAAACCCGGCGCAAACCAGCCGGAAGCGTGCCAACCTTGACAATAAACAATTTCACACACAGACATGGGGGGAACAGAGGGTTAAATACTCGACAAGTAATGAGGGAAATGTAAACCAGGTGTGTGGGAAAACAAGACAAAACAAATGGAAAATGAAAGGTGGATCGGCGATGGCTAGAAGACCGGTGACGTCGACCGCCGAACGCCGCCCGAACAAGGAGAGGAACCGACTTCGYCGGAAGTCGTGACAGTCCTGCTGAAAAGTGAATTCATCTCCCAGAGTCTGGTGGAAAGCAAACTGAACCAGGTTTTCCTCTAGGATTTTGCCTGWGCTTAGCTCCATTACGTTTCTTTTTTATCCTGAAAAACTCCCCAGTTCTTAACGATTACAAGGATAGCCATAACATGATGTAGCCACCACAATGCTTGAAAATATGGCGAGTTCAATACAAACATTTGGAAAATTTGGAAAAACAAAACAAAAACATAACCATTCCAAAAGATCTTTCAGCACCCCGATGGAGTTGACCTTAGACAAAAATGTGACAGAGGTCACGTTTTACGGAGTTGACAAGGTGCATATTTTTTATTTTTAAGTGGTATACAAAATAGCAAAAAGTCATATTCTGTCTTAGTCTATAACGGAGATGGAGTTGACAGGTTATGGTTGTGGCCATGGTGATATCAATAATGTTTGTTTAAATCTATCAAAAGTAGAGGACCTTCAGGAACATGAATTGTCTTGTTGCACTCCATCGAATCAGGAGATCATTTCTGATACATTTTTGACAAATCTGACYGAGTTGACTAAAACTCAGGACACATTTTTTAGGAATTACAGTTTTGAGAGAAATATGACTTAAAGTCAGTTAATATTCATTTTATCCAGTTTTTAGAATTGTAAACACTTTTATGGAGAGTGTGAAATTGTAATCCTTTGCTCTAGACAAGGGCATTTCCTCACACACAGCAGACATGGAAATGAATAACATAACAACTATTTAGAAAATGTAAATAATATAGATATTTTTCATTAGTCATTTTTAAGCTAAAAATAATAATTTAATTTATTTAATTTAAAATAATGAAAGAACATATACAGTATTTGTTTTTATTATAAAGATTAAGTTTCCTTGCCAGACAAGGTTTGCCTGATTTTCAAGAATTCCTGATAGTATACAGTAGTATTACTAAACTGGTCTGCCACTGCGAGGACGATCAGCTGTCCGTCTCGTCTCCCTGTAGCGCTGCCTTAGGCATTTCACAGTATGGACATAGCAATTTATTGCCCTGGCCACATCTGCAGTCCTCATGCCTCCTTGCAGCATGCCTAAGGCACATTCARGCAGATGAGCAGGGACCCTGGGCATCTTTCTTTTGGTGCTTTTCAGAGTCAGTAGAAAGGCCTCTTTAGTGTCCTAAGTTTTCATAACTATGACCTTAATTGCCTACCGTCTGTAAGCTGTTAGTGTCTTAACGACCGTTCCACGGGTGCATGTTCATTAATTGTTTATGGTTCATTGAACAAGCATGGGAAACCGTGTTGAAGTTATTTGGATCTTTAAGAATTATCTTTGAAAGACATGGTCCTGAAAAAGGGACGTTTCTTTGTTTGCATTTATATTTTGAGTTTATATTGATATACTATAGTATTCACTGTAGGGTTTTTACTTTTACGCAAGACACTATAGTGAATACTGTAGTATTTACTGCAGTGTTTTTGCGGACATGACTGTAGTATTTACTATAGTGTTTTTGCAGACATTACTCTAGCATACTGTAGTATTTACTGCAGTGTTTTTATTTTATTATCTTTTAAATTATATTTTTTAGATACTTATATTTTGTAGGCTTTCTCCTTGAGGAACCTGTAGGCAGGCAGGCTGGCAGGCCTGAATGGTTAGGTTCAGAGKCTCTGCTCTTTTSTGTAACCTGTAGGGACCACAATATATGGTCTATACTTAGCATGCATGTTTTTCAGTCATGGGTGGCACAAATTGGGATATGGGGGAGGGGAATTGGTGGGTCATACACAAACTAAATATTATCATATCAATACAGTGTATAGTATAGTATTCTACAGTACTACACAATTCTATAGTAAGCGCTACACTGCCAAGGGATACTACAGTATGTAGTGTAGTATTCTACAGTATGCTACAACATTCTATAGTACTGTAAGTACTACACATGATCAAGGGATTCTACAGTTTACGACAATATACTATATAATTCTATAGTAAGTAGTACAATAGTATTCTATAGTAAACTGTAGTATTTTCTATGTGGGTAATGACCAAGTGAATGAATTACATGACTGTCCTACATAAAAAGTTGTTTAGAGAGCAAATAAAGTAGGACTCGTAAACCGTTATTTTTTTACTTATTTCAACCTCTTTACCTCCTGGAGATGGTTGGTCCCTCAGGTACCAATGAACACTTAATTTATTCATTAAATGCCATTATCAGATTATCTCAATTAATCAGAGTGTTCTGTTTCAGTAAATAGAGTCGGAAGATGACAGGGAKTCACCTGAATGCGTTTCAACTCCTCACCCCTGCTGTCGAGAAGCAAGCTGCCAAATGGGGTTGTTGAATGAAGGGTTCTGATTAAGAATGGATGATGTTGGTACAAGGGGAAGCTAAACAAAACAAGCAGGTGCTGAAACAAGGGCCCAGGCTTATCTCAGAGCATGAATAATGTACAGGCGGAAAGCACTAACATTCTGTTAGCACCGTTAGCTGTAAACAGACAATTAACATAGTATGAGAACTGCCTAGTAGTGGCCTACCTGAGGTATTTCCTTGTCCTTAGGAGAAGAGGGAGGGGTCATGGATTAGGGCCACACACACACAAATGCACACACATGCACACATTGCCACACACACACGCCCTGGAATATAATCTTTATTTATTTATCCTTTATTTAAATAGGGAGTCACATTAAGATTAAAAATATATTTTACAAGAGAGCCCTGTACACACAACAATAAAAACAGAATATTAAAACAACATACACATACACTACCCATCAAAAGTTTTAGAACACCTATTCATTCAAGGGTTTTTCCTTATTTTTACTATTTTCTACATTGTAYAATACTAGTGAAGACATCAAAACTATGAAAGAACACATATGGAATCATGTAGTAACCAAAAAAGTGTTAAACAAATTAAAATATATTTGAGATTTGAGATTCTTCAAATAGCCACCCTTTGCATTGATTACAGCTTTGCACACTCTTGGTATTCTCTRAACCAGCTTCACCTGGAATACTTTCCAGTCTTGAAGGAGTTCCCACATATGCTGAGCACGGACTGTTTTTCCTTCACTCTTTTGTCCGACTCATCCCAAACCATCTCAATTGGGTTGAGGTCTGGGGATTGTGGAGGCCAGGTCATTTGATGCAGCACTCCATCCGCTCTCCTWCTTGGTAAAATAGCCCTTACACAGCTTGGAGGTGTGTTGAGTCATTGTCCTGTTGAAAAACAAATGATAGTCCCACTAAGCCCAAACCAGATGGCYTATCGCTGCAGAAGGCTGTGGTAGCCATGCTGGTTAAGTGTGCCTTGAATTCTAAATACATCCCAGACAGTGTCACCAGCAAAGCACCCCCACACAATAACACCTCCTCCTCCATGCTTTATGGTGGGAAATAKACATGCAGAGATAAACCGTTCACCCACAATGCGTCTTACAAAAACACATTGCGGTTGGAACCAAGAATCTCCAATTTGGACTCCAGATCAAAGGACACATTTCCACCGGTCTAATGTCCATTGCTCGTGTTTCTTGGCCCCAGCAAGTCTCTTCTTCTTATTGGTGTCCTTTAGTAATGTTTTCTTTGCAGAAATTCGACCATGAAGGCCTGATTCACACAGTCTCCTCTGAACAGTTGATGTTCAAATGTGTCTGGTACTTGAACTGCAATTTCTGAAGCTGGTAACTCTAACAAACTTATCCTCTGCAGCAGAGATAACTCTGGGCCTTCCATTCATGTGGCGGTCCTCATGAGAGCTAGTTTCATCATAGCGCTTGATAGMTTTTGCGAGTGTACTTGAAGAATCTTTKAAATTTTCAAACTTTTAKATTTTCCGTATTGACTGACCACTGACTTCATGTCTTAAATGAATGATGGACTGTCGTTTCTCTTTGCTTATTTGAGGTATTTTTGCCATAATTTGTACTTGGTCTATTACCAAATAGGGCTATATTCTGTATACTCCTCTACCTTGTCACAACACAACTGATTGTCTCAAATGCATTAAGAAGCAAAGAAATTCCACAAATTAACTTTTAAGAAGAGACACCTGTTAATTGAAATACATTCAAATCAAATCAAATTTTATTTGTCACATACACATGGTTAGCAGATGTTAATGCGAGTGTAGCGAAATGCTTGTGCTTCTAGTTCCCCGACAATGCAGTAATAACCAACAATAATCTAACCTAACAATTCCACAACTACTACCTTATACACACAAGTGTAACGGAATAAAGAATATGTACATAAAGATATATGAATGATGGTACAGATGGTACAGAACGGCATAGGCAAGATGCAGTAGACGGTATAGTGTACAGTCTATACATATGAGATGAGTAATGTAGGGTATGTAAACATAAAGTGGCATAGACCTT
>NC_036865.1:6779002-6804133 GCF_002910315.2 Salvelinus sp. IW2-2015 | reverse complement strand
GAACTAGTCTCTCAAAGCACTTCATGATGACGGAAGTGAGTGCTACGGGCGGTAGTCGTTTAGCTCAGTTACCTTAGCTTTCTTGGGAACAGAGAAACAATGGTGGCCCTCTTGAAGCATTGGAACAGCAGACTGGGATAAGGATTGATTGAATATGTCCGTAAACACACCAGCCAGCTGGTCTGCGCATGCGCTCTGAGGACGCGGCTGGGAATGCCGTCTGGCCTGCAGCCTTGCGAGGGTTAACACGTTTAAATGTTTTACTCACCTCGCTGCAGTGAAGAGAGCCCGCAGGTTTTGGTAGTGGCCGTGTCAGTGGCACGTTATGTCCTCAAAGCGAGCAAAAAATTATTTAGTCTGTCTGGGCAGCAAGACATCTTGGTCCGCGACGGGCTGGTTTTCTTTGTGGAATCCGTGATTGACTTGTAGACCCTGCCAACATACTCTTGTGTCTGAGCTGTTGAATTGCCGACTCTACTTGTCTCTATACTGGGACTTAGCTTGTTTGATTGCCTTGCGGAGGGAATAGCTACACTGTTTGTATTCGGTCATGTTTCCGGTCACCTTGCCCTGGTTAAAAGCAGTGGTTCGCGCTTTCAGTTTCACGCGAATGCTGCCATCAATCCACGGTTTCTGGTTTGGGAATGTTTTAATCGTTGCTGTGGGTACGACATCGTCAATGCACTTTCTAATGAACTCGCTCACCGAATCAGCGTATTCGTCAATGTTGTTTTTGGACGCAATGCGGAACATATCCCAATCCATGTGATCGAAGCAGTCTTGAAGCGTGGAATCAGATTGGTCGGACCAGCGTTGAACAGACCTGAGCGCGGGAGCTTGCTGTTTTWGTTTCTGTTTGTAGGCTGGAAGCAACAAAATGGAGTCGTGGTCAGCTTTTCCGAAAGGAGGGCGGGGGAGGGCCTTATATGCGTCGCGGAAGTTAGTATAACAATGATCCAAGGTTTTACCAGCCCTGGTAGCACAATCGATATGCTGATAGAATTTAGGGAGTTTTGTTTTCAGATTAGCCTTGTTAAAATCCCTAGCTACGATGAATGCAGCCTCAGGGTGTGTGGTTTCCAGTTTACAAAGAGTCAGATAAAGTTCGTTCAGGGCCATCGATGTGTCTGCTTGGTGGGGGATATATACGGCTGTGATTATAATCGAAGAGAATTCCCTTGMTAGATAATGCGGTCGACATTTGATTGTGAGGAATTCTAGATCAGGTGAACAGAATGACTTGAGTTCCTGTATGTTGTTATGATCACACCACGTCTCGTTAATCATAAGGCATACACCCCCGCCCCTCTTCTTACCAGAAAGATGTTTGTTTCTGTCGGCGCGATGCGTAAAGAAACCAGCTGGCTGCACCGACTCCGTTAGCGTCTCTCGAGTAAGCCATGTTTCCGTGAAGCAAAGAACGTTGCAGTCTCTGATATCTCTCTGGAAAGCTACCCTTGCTCGGATTTCATCAACCTTATTGTCAAGAGACTGGACATTGGCGAGTAGTATGCTAGGGAGTGGAGCGCGATGTGCCCGTCTGCGAAGCCTGACCAGGAGACCGCTTCGTTTGCCCCTTTTACGGCGTCGTTGTTTAGTGTCGCCGGCTGGGTTTAGATCCATTGTATTGGGTGGAAGGCAAAACACAGGACCCGCTTCGGGAGAGTCATATTCCTGGTTGTAACGATGGTGAGTTGACGTTGCTCTTATATTCAGTAGTTCCTCCCGACTGTATGTAATGAAACCTAAGATTACCTGGGGTACCAATGTAAGGAATAACACATAAAAAAACAAAATACTGCATATTTTCCTAGGAACGCGAAGCGAGGCGGCCATCTCGGTCGGCGCCGGAAGTGGACGTTCCAGGTGACTACCTCACAAAGCTGGTTGAGAGAATGCTAAGAGTGTGCAAAGCTGTCATCAAGGCAAAGGGTGGCTATTTGAAGAATCTCAAATATATTTTCATTTGTTTAACACTTTTTTTGTTACTACATGATTCCATATGTGTTATTTCATAGTTTTGACATCTTCACTATTATTCTACAATGTAGAAAATAGTAAAAATAAAGAAAAACCCTTGAATGAGTAGATGTTCTAAAACTTTTGACCGGTAGTATAAATTAATTAGACCCTACTCTATGGATTTCACATGAGTGGTCACAGATACCTTAATAAAAAGGTAGGGGCGTGGATCAGAAAACCAGTCAGTATCTGGTGTGACCACCATTTCCCTCATGCAGCGCGCGACACATCTCCTTCACATAGAGTTGATCTGTTGATTGTGGCCTGTGAAATGTTCCTCTTCATTGGCTGTGCGAAGTAGCTGAATATTGGTGGGAACTGGAACACGCTGCCATACACGTCGATCCAGTATGGGCGACATCTCTGGTGACATGTCTGCCGTTACTGTAATCTTTGCTGTATCTCCCATTTTATAAGCCCTAATGAATGTGACCTAGTACTTGTGGTAACTATATGGAAGTAATCTGGTGTTAGTGGCATTGTTACTAAGGGGTAGTTCATTAGAACGTTAACCCATTTCCAGGACTAGAACTGGGGCAGGTGCAGCATATCCCAACAGTAGAAGGTCTGTTGGCTCTTGTTCACAGTGTGAAACCTCCTGTCCTCACTAGTGATTCTTCCGCTCATTCAGGGTCAAGCACATTGAAGATTAATGAGTCCTCTTGAAACAATATTAAACTGTTAAAAGCTTCAGAAGGTAATGGCCCCCTTTCATAATGCCAGCTGAGGTTGGTGTTGGTATGATACTTAAGATCACAACAGTGTGATGGTATCACGGTATATCTGCCTCCACTTCCCATCATGTCCTCCTCTTTGATCCTGTGTAGATCAGTTCYTAGAGCATGGCACTTGCAYTACCAGGATTGTGTGTTTCGATTCCTGCTGGGGTCACCATTATGAAAATGTATTCACTCACTACTGTACGTAGCTAAACGTGTCTGCTTGATGGCATATATTGTATATTTACCCAGAACCAGTTCTTACCCCAGACTGACAACAGTAACAGTTATACTGCCTTGTCTCCTGTTTGCACTCCACAACAACTCCACTTTTTCCAGGAAGAAGGAGTCTTTGGTGAGAMAAAAGCAGAGCGTAAAGCTCCCACATTCAAACTAATATCTGGTTTTGTTCTCGAGTTCTTTTGCATCTATTTAACCCTCTTTGAATTTGATTCAATTCTAGTTCGATCTTGGATCTTGCTCGGTTAACTGATGGTGTGCTGCAGGCTTCGTATACAGCRGGTACAGTAATCTACATGTATCAATCAGTACAGAATAATGCATCCACCAGTCTCTTGAAGTTCAAAGAAGAGGGGTGGCTGGGAGTCCGTGTTCACTGGCAGAGCCCCAAGCCTCTATCTGCCGCTCTGTCAGGAAGGCCTTGTGAACATTGTCCTGTTAGCAACGACGACAGCAGCTTATTAGCATTGGCCTCACCTTTCCTGGGAAACACTTTGTGTGTGGCAACTCATAAATAGCACAGCAGCCAAATGATAAAAGAGCTTTCAAGTAGTTAAACAGTTACTAATGTGAGAAAGCGTCCGGGATAGTGACTATTCAAGTCCCACTCTGTGATTGGAGCAGTTTTTGATTATTTAAGTTATACACCCATTTATTTTTTGAAGAACATCAACCAGTCAATGGGAAGATAGAGATATGTTTACAGGCCTTTGGCGTTGAACTGACTTCCTCCCTCCAGAGGACCTTGATTGACTGAATATGTTTACATGCTGTGATCTGTGGACTGTAGCACTTATCAGGGACTCAGGGCCCCAGGAGTGAGCTGGAAGCTTAGAGAGAGACTTGGTTGTGAAAGGAATGAGTTTGTGATATTTACAGACCTGAAATACTACATGAGGTAGAAGATGTTTGATTTTAGTCAGKCGTTTTTTTCTAGCCTGGTCCTAGATCTGTATGTGTTGTAGCCYGACTGTGTGTGCTGTAAATGCATGTGCTAAACTAAAGCAAATAGCTATAGACCAGGCTACCTTTCCACTGAAATATGCCTGTTCTTAGACCTTTTTTATCCAGGTTTATCTCATTGAGATACAATCTATTTTTCAACCAACAAACCAACACAGCAGCAGGGGGGAACAAAGTTTGAGACAAATATCATACTGTAACAACTGACCGAAATAAACACCCCATGAAAAAAAATTGACATAGAAACACATACATTTCAATTACAGAAACATACAAGCGTTGTAGATTTTAAAAAAAGATTTAAAAAATCCATCATATGTAGCACACCCTTTGAAGGTCGGTCGTGGTGTACTGTGAGGCGAAGCATGCCACACTGGCTCATCCCAACCTCTCTCTCTCTGGTCCATGGGATTGAGGTATGGAGGTCTGCCAGTGGAAGGTCAGGGAGATAAGGTGGAATGGRGTTCAGCCAGGAAGATAGGGAGCTGCCGCAATTACCGCCACGTCGATGAAAAGGCCTTTAAATATCTGTCGTCCGCCCCCTGTGATGCAGGCGGGGACACCTCCCCCTCCCCGCGTTCTCTGTTCCCGAGTGAAGGCCAGTACCAACCCTGGCTGGAACACACACCCTGTACTGTAGATGCAAACTCACATCATTATAGGCACTGAAACTATCTGCTCTCACTCTCACGCAGTCACACACACACACACACAACCCTGAGTGAAGGCCAGCTCCAACCCGGAACCCTCACATACTTGTAGACACACTAGTCTTTAGCTCTTTCTCTCTCCCCGTTCCCGAGTGAAGGCCAGTGCCAACCCTGGAACACAGTGTAGATGCATACTCAAATGTAAACACATTGATACCCTTATCACTGTCTGTCTGTCACACACACGCACCAGTCTCACACCTTAATCTGTGATCCAAGGGGAGGAGATGCCTCAAGCGGTTTACTGGGTGAAATTTACATTTATACTGACATGGGAAAGCAGGTCTWCCCCTGGAGCGTAACTAAAGCTAGGTTGGCGCTAGCCTCTCTGAAATAGGCAATTTCATGCAGATAGCAAATCCTGGGAGGCTGCAGTTTTGCAGCCACACTTTTCTGTCTTTGAGCTTCTTGTTTGAGGAAGATGTGCCACTCCCATTGCCTCAGCGAGTGGTTTTCTCTCCCCTCTTTTCTGTTTTCTCTGTCTGTAAGTGGATGTGACTTGTTGTAGTACAAATGCTYCATTGGCTCTTTTGCTCTTGTCTTGGTGTCTGCTTTGAATCTGTCAGATGAGATCGCATTACGTGGCGTCCCAATTAGAATCTACATGTGCACGATGTTTTGATTCACCCTTGAATAAGGAGCTCTGTCCTCTGTCTCTCTAGCGCTGACTCACACACGTTTTCCCTGTTCTGTCACATTCTCTCTCCCTCTCCTCTCCATTTCTCTCTATCTCTCTGTATCTCTCTCTCTCTCTCTCTTTCTGCGTGTTTCGCCGTCCCTTCGCTTTGAGCAAAAACTCTGATGAGAGAATGCCATTAAAACTTGCCCCCGTCAATATTTAATCCAAACTGCTTTTGAAGCATTTTTCCGTTGATGATAAATTCGGCATTCTAATGTAAATTGATGTAAAATGAGAAATATGCTCACTGGAGCATGGCCTAAGTCTTCCCTGTTTAGGATGAACACATTCCTCTGGCACCTCATTTGTTTTGCCAGCGCTCACATGCTTAGTGGGAGGCGTACATAGCATGAACTCTCCCTCTAATGATTTACTTATCTATTAAACATTCTCCGGGGAAATGTTATGTCTCAGACAGCTATAGGCGAGAGGGGGAGGGGTCTCCCCAACACCAACATCATATGCTAATAAAAACAGTTAGTAATTAGTTGTATACCCATTCTAAGGGGCTATGGGAAAATCCAGATGGCAGCTAAATGTAAAAAGATGGGCARATATCTGGAAATTCTCAAGGCATTTGGTTTAGTGTGGTGAGATGAGCATTTTGGTGCATGTGACATACATGTACTGTAGAAGCCATAAGGGGTCAGAATTGGGCACAAACAGCAATGTAATGCAGCCCGATGGGTATAAAAGGGCCTTAGCTAATGTAGTCAGATCAGCTGTTGAGTGGATGGTGCTTAGAGGTTCCAGCAGAGCAAGGTACCATCCTTTCCAGCATAGAGACTCGAACACAGAGATGGCACTCAGCCCTGGAAGTGACCAATTACACCATACATCAGGTGGCTGATGCAACTCCCATCGCTGTGACATTAAAAAAAGGACATTAGTGGTGCATCACAGGCCCATTTCCTCTGGGAGAGAGAGAGAGAGAGATGGTCGGGGCTTGGATTAGACTGGCAGCAGGAGTTCAGAGCAACACTGGCAGAGGAGAGATAGTGTCAGTCTCCTGATGGAAAAGAATGTGTGTGTGTGTGTGTTGTGTGTGTGTGTGTGGTGTGTGTGTGTGTGTGTTGTGTGTGTGGGGTGTGTGTGGTGTGTGTGTGTGGGTGGTGTGTGGTGTGTGTGTGTGTGTGTGGAGAATAGAGACGTATAATATAAATTCACTCCCCGAGGCTCGAAAACACGTGATACTCATCTAGCCCCCTCTGAATCTAAACTAGCATTTAGGCAGCCGTTAAACAGGATAAGAGTGGCAAGAGTCAAGGAGCTCTGGGCCTTAATGCTGCCATCCTTCTTGACTCAATCCCCATGGCATGCAGTGAGGATCATACCGACTGAGTTGGGCTTTTCAAACACTATGCTGAATGCTCTAAGTAGTATCATCAGTGGTAGGTATTGAAATGGGTACAGCAATGGGATGTATTGTATGGGGTACACGATGGTGGTATTGTAGATGGGTACCAGCAATGGGAGGTATTGTAATGGTACAGCAATGGGAGTATTGTAATGGGTACAGCAATGGAAATGCATGGTATATGGGTACAGCAATGCGGATGTATTGTAATGGGTACAGCGATGGGTTGGTTATTGTAATGGGTAAGCAATGGGAGGTATTGTAATGGTACAGCAATGGGATGAATTGTAAATGGGTACAGCAATGGGAGGTATTGAATGGAGGTACAGCAATGGGATGTATTGTAATGGTACAGCGGATGTTGGCTAATTGTAATGGCGTAACGCAATGGGAGGTATTGTAATGGGTACAGCAATGGGATGTATTGTAATGGGTACAGCGATGGTTGGTATTGTAATGGGTACAGCAATGGGAGGTATTGCAATGGAAGGTACAGCAATGGGTAAAGGTGATTATTTATGCAAGCGAACAGGACCTAAGCTATGTCAGAGAGCTAAATCTTTGATTGCTTGGGCCAACAGGAACAAGCAGGAAAATCAATCAACAACAGTCATTGGCACCAAACCCCTGATCTTTTCTATCTTCATAAAAAGTAGTTGTGATTCTTCCGATGTTTGCTAACAGTCGGTAAATGCACCAATTCAACAGAGGTCTGTGGGGTTTTCTCCATCTTTATCTGTCTGCTTTGAAGGACAATGAAAACAAATGATTAGTGAAAAGGCTTTCTCCCCCTCTGTGCATTCATGTACAGTAAATGGCCTTGTTAATACTTCACCAGTGGTTTACTAGGTTGGCCCCATGCCAACCTTTCTGAAAATGGGAGGACTCAAAGTGTGCCCTCTCCTCTGAGGCTAATCTAGGCCATGTGGAGGCTGTGCAGCAGCAAGGCAGAGATGAAATAGAGCCGTAGGTAACAGGGCTGGCTAAGGAGTGGAATGACAGCAGCTGGTTTAGGTTAGGGCTGTCAGATCATACACCTCTTAGAACCTCCAGTACCTGTCATCATCATCATCATCATCATCATCATCATCGCTATCCCTCTACCTGACCTTGAACTATGACATCAGCATAGACATGAACAGGTCTCTCTTGCAAAAGAGATGTTATCTCAATAGGAATAACCAATATAAGTCAAGGTTAAAAGGCTGCGACGTTTGCGACAGCGTCGCTTTTTCACAATGCTGCCACAGCGTCAAGGCTTGAATAGCATTTACAMTACATAGTTGTGATAAGGGACGTAGAATTGATTACTGCTTACAGCGTTTAACTGTCATTTTCAGGTGCTAAACAGATCAGGCATCCATATATTGAGTCCAGGACAGGTCCTTCGGGAATACCATTCTTCTTCTTCTTCGTGTTCTCCATTATCGGCGGCATCAATTTAGCTGTCATTCAAAGAGAAAATGGCACCTATTTTATGATCCTTTATATGAAGCACATACAGTGCTGCTGTTGGAGTGGGGTTGGCCACGGGACACATGTTGATCAGGAGGGGAGGGGGAAGGGCAGGAGGAGTGCGGATGAATGAGCAGGGGCCATTGTAATGCTTCACCAGATCGATTAAAGAGATGTGCATTTGCGCCATAGGAGCACACCAATAAATTCCCTATCCCAACTGGTCCCTATAGACCTTTTAATGGATTTTTGAGGAGGAGGCGGAAGTGAACCCTGGAACCCCAAATAACTTCTAGTGTGTTTGTAAACAACAGCTGTTCCATTGCAGCTGTAAACCACTAGCTAGCTAAGCTAGCTAACTTAGTAGAGTTGTTTTAGTATTCACGGGTGGGATGGTCCTCACGACCGGYYACAAATCCGTWTTTTTTTTTTTAAGATGATAGATTTCCCAAAGAAGCATCGCAGCGTGCTGTATTGCTTGCATGGATAATAACGTTCGTTAGCAGCAGGAGGTGGTGGCGCCAGGATCATGTGTAACACACGGGTYAGTTGTTTATCAAGTTAACCATCTATTCTAGGTAACGTCAGCTGGCTAGCTAACTACAGTCGTGGCCAAAAGTTTTGAGAATGACACAAATATTAATTTCCACAAAGTTTGCTGCTTCAGTGTCTTCAGATATTTTTGTCAGATGTTACTATGGAATACTGAAGTATAATTACAAGAATTTCATAAGTGTCAAAGGCTTTTATTGACAATTACATGAAGTTGATGTCATGCCCTGACCTTGGAGAGCCTTTTTATTTCTCTATTTGGTTAGGTCAGGGTGTGATTTGGGTGGGCATTCTAGTTTTCTATCTCTTTGTTGGCCGGGTATACGGTTCCCAATCAGAGGCAGCTGTCTATAGTTGTCTCTGATTGGGAATCATACTTAGMCAGCCTGTTTTTCCACCCTAAGTTGTTTTTGCACAGTAGCTGAGAGCCCTGCAGAACTTTACGTTAGTTTATATTGTTTTGTTGGTGTTTCATTATTAAATTATCATGAACACTTTCCACGCTGCGCTTTGGTCCACTCCTTTCGACGAGAGCCGTAACAGTTGATGAAAAGACTCAATATTTGCAGTGTTGACCATTCTTTTTCAAGACCTCTGCAATCCGCCCTGGCATARTGTCAATTAACTTCTGGGKCACATCCTGACTGATGGCAGCCCATTCTTGCATAATCAATGCTTGGAGTTTGTCAGAATTTGTGGGTTTTTGTTTGTCCACCCGCCTCTTGAGGATTGACCACAAGTTCTCAATGGGATTAAGGTCTGGGGAGTTTCCTGGCCATGGACCCAAAATATTGATGTTTTGTTCCCCGAGCCACTTACTTATCACTTTTGCCTTATGACAAGGTGCTCCATCATGCTGGAAAAGGCATTGTTCGTCACCAAACTGTTCCTGGATGGTTGGGAGAAGTTGCTCTCGGAGGATGTGTTGGTACCATTCTTTATTCATGGCTGTGTTCTTAGGCAAAATTGGCTGAGAAGCAACCCCACACATGAATAGTCTCAGGATGCTTTACTGTTGGCATGACACAGGACTGATGGTAGCGCTTCCCCTTGTCTTTCTCCGGATAAGCTTTTTTCCAGATGCCCCAAACCATCGGAAAGGGGATTCAATCAGAGAAAATGACTTTACCCCAGTCCTCAGCAGTCCAATCCCTGTACCTTTTTCAGAATATCAGTCTGTCCTTGATGTTTTTTCCTGGAGAGAATGGCTTCTTGCTGCCCTTCTTGACACACAGGCCATCCTCCAAAAGTCTTCGCCTCACTGTGCATGCAGATGCAGTCACACCTGCCTGCTGCCATTCTGAGCAAGCTCTGTACTGGTGTGCCCCGATCCCGCAGCTGAATCAACTTTAGAGACGGTCCTGACGCTTGCTGGAATAATGAAGCAAGTCCTGGTCTAATTTCTAATACAGAGACCTGTGAAAGCTGCTAAACCCTGTCTGCGAATGAAGGTCCCAAAGAAAGTCCTTGAGAGACTCAAGGATATATCTCTCCAATGGGTTATAGGTAGCCTGTATGCTATTGTTTAACTTTTAGAATTGGTTGTAGGACTACAAAAATACTGTTTAAAGTAACAATGCATACACCTAGAACATGCATGCTCAACTTTGCTCATAGAACTACTGGCTGTGCAGGTTTCTGTTCCAGCCCAGCCCTGACATTCTGCTTATTATTGGTATTAGACACTATTCATTTAACTATTCAATCATCTCCTGTATGACATGAAATAAAGTGTTGATTCTTTTAATTATGTATAGTGTCTTTTTTGGTCATTAAACATTACCTGTTTGTCTGTTTTATTTGGTTGTCACTCACTCACTCTCATATCAAATCAAATTGTGTTGGTCACATACACATATTTAGCAGATGTTATTGCAGGTGTAGTGAAATGCTCCAACAGTGCAGTAATATTGTCTTATGATATTGCACTGATTTGCAGCTGAAGCTGATGTCCTTGATCATTGGTGTGGGTCTAACAATCTCTGTATGGCTGACGTAGAATGCAACCCCTGTCCACAACAGCACTTCATACCCACAAAGCAGCATCCATTCTCCAACCAAAACTATTATCTTGGTTGGGCTAGGGTAACAGTACTTAGGTCTCAGGGCGGGTGACATCACCYCAAGATGGCTACTAGGGCTTTGTCTCAATTTGTCTTTCCTGAATTGCTCGCATCCTATCTCCTCACTTGTWTTGTATCACAACTGTATTGGAGGAGAAGATGCAAGGTCCCTCCCCTCTGACCTTCTCCAATGGGTTATGGGTTTTGAAAAGGAGGCGATGAGAGGAAGCGAGGAAGAATTCAGAGCACTCACCTGTCAACTAGCTCCAATGTGTTACACACTCACCCCTCTGCTACKCTCACTGACCTCCTTCTCTGCAGACTGTGAACTCAGTCACTCTAGCACCCGCATAATTAATTTGGTGGGTGTTTKATTCTGCTACATTGACTCAAATCATACAGTCGTCGGCTGAGTTAAAGTCAGTGAGGTAGGAGGAGGAGAAAGGGGTGTGACAGTAGCAGAATTTGCTACAGGTGAGTTCTAGTACCCACCGTGATGTGATGTCATCCCCCTAAAACTTGAAGTAGTGTCTCCTCCTGTCTATCYTTAATATCTATATTTTAATACTGTAAGCATCTCCGGTGCGGGAGCATCTCCTCCTGCAGAGCCTTTACTGTGGGCACTCTCCAGGGTATTTTTCTTTTGCCTCCACTATCCATGCTATACCCTTTTGGTTCCAATGCTTACAGTGGATGAGAGATTATTTATGGCATCCATGCCCAATGTAGACATATGATGGGATTAGTATTGGTCTCGTGGGCATGTCCAATGCACTTGTACATATGGTTTGTCATTTCTATACTGAAACAAGATTAGCAAATCATCACACATTGTTTGCATTTTGTTGAGATATTTTCTCCATTTGAAAGTATACTATTAGAAAAATAGGAAAAGCACTCACACATCTGYGATTACTTGTGTGTTGGAATCATTTGCTAATAACTTGAAATAAAAGAAAAGGCTGATACTGGCACTTTTCCTTTTTCATTATACAATTAATGAGGATAACCATGTTGAAGGATACCAGATTTAACTTCTACAGCTACTGTACATGCTGTCATGAAATGGATTAGTGCAAGCCCTACCCTTATACAGACCTTAAGGATGACATGCACAGGAGACTATCACGGCTCAGGATATGACCCAGATGCAGACACAGGAGGTGGATAGTTCAGTTCTCCGATTATTATTTATGAACACAGGCTAGGCAAGGGCAGGTCGAGGACAGGCAGGGGTTCGTGATCAGGTCAGAGTAAGGCAGGTACAGGACGGCAGGCAGGTTCGGGGTCAAGGCAGGCAGGGGTTCGTAATTAGGTCAGAGGACGGCAGGCTCGGGGTCAGGGCAGGCAGAATAGTCAGAACAGGGAAAACTAGGAAACAGAACTTGAGAAAAAGGAAGACGGGAAAGCACACTGGTAAGACCTGACAAGACAAGATGAACTGGCACCTGGTGTCCTAGCTGGGTGTATACCTGGTTGACCGGTGGAACTCAGCGATGAGGGCTGGGTCCAGGATGTCCATAGCGGGGACCCAGCACCTCTCCTCCGGGCCATAACCCTCCCAGTCAACCAGGTAATGGAATCCCCTGCCCAGCAGTCGAACCCTCAGGAGGCGCCTCACTGTGTACGTTGGTTGGCCGTCGATGAGACGGGGGAGAGGGGTGGGCCTGGAAACAGGAGACAAAGGGCTGTGAGACATGGGTTTAATTCTGGACACATGAAAAGTGGGATGTATATGGAGGGTACTGGGCAACAGAAGACGAACAGCAGAGGGGGAAAGGGCCGATAAATGGGGGTGATAGTTTGCAGGACTCTATCCGGAGGGGCAGATCCGGAGTGGACAGCCATATCCTCTGCCCAAGACGGTAGCGGGGAGCAGGGGTCCGGTGGCAGTCCGCCTGTCGTTGGTACCTGGAGGTGGTCTTGAGAAGAGTGGCCCGGGCTCTCTTCCAGGTACGGCGACAGCGATGGACGAACACCTGGGCAGAAGGCATATTCCACCCACACGAGTTGCTGGCTCCATGTGGTGGGATTAGTGGAGACGAGGCAGCAAAGAGTTGTCTCCAGGTCCTGATTGGCTCGCTCCGACTGTCCATTGGACTGGGGATGAAAACCAGAGGACAGGCTGGCCGACGACCCATTAAGGARGCAGAACGCCTTCCAGAACCGGGACGAGAACTGGGGACCGCGATCYGAGACCAGATCGAARGGCAGTCCATGGATCCGGAAGACGTGCTGCACCATGAGATGGGCCGTCTCTTTAGCTGAAGGCAACTTAGGAAGGGGAATAAAATGGGCGGCTTTGGAAAACCGGTCTATCACCGRAAGGATGGTGGTGTTGCCATCATCCTAAATTCATCAGCTACATTTAGTTTAGTTATATTGTTGGCTGCCGTAAGGGAAATCGATCTATCTATCTGGCTAACAAGGTAAGCTGATCGTTCTCTACCTTCACATAATGCTAGCTCTGTGGTTATTTGCTGTGCTAAAATAGCCAAATGTAGCTAACACCAGCACCTGAGCAAACGGGAAATAAATGTTGTCTGATGATTTTGTTTAGTGGATCTYGTAGCAATAATTCKATTTGTGTATATAACTTGTTTGTTCAGTTTTTTGGTTGGATCAAGAAATATAAACTTGTAATTTTGTGCTAGCTAGACAACTAACTAGCTAGCTAGCTACCAACTTTGGCATGCTGCAGCGCCAGATCTGACTGCCTATGGAATCTGACTGACCGTCGTGCCGATCTGCATCACGGACAAACATTTTGGAAGTTGATTCGCTGCTTCTCTCCCATAACTCCACCCCATAGTTACTGTTGCTATGACGAATCCGTGCGCGAGAAGGTGTCGCGGGAGAAGGGTCAGATCGGGCAAGGTGCTGCAAGCTAGCTGATGGCTAGTACACCCAGCTAGGTTAGATAACTAGCTCGCTGGATATGGTGAGAGGCAACAGTGTGCTCTGCTAACTAGCCAGCAACCCGTTTTTTATTGTATAAATGAGCTTGATTTGGTTTGTATTTATTTTACTTTTCCATTTTGAATAAAGAAGACTCAGTGGCTACTGGCTCCTAGACTAGGTAACTACATTAACAACAAAGAAGACGTCAACGAACACTCCTAGGTAAGTGTCTTTTGTGTCTTGTAATTTCACATTTGGGAGGTGCATTGAAACAATCAGCTAGTTAACTAGATACCATGGTTATATATACATGTATATATATATATATATATATATATATATATATATATTTTATCACAGCAAGCTAGTAAGTTATGATGCACGAAAGTTAGGTACAATAATATGTTAATTGTGTATATAATCCTCTAAGAAATCCAGTGGTCCAAACCTCCGTCTCTGTTCAAAATGTATTGGACTTTTTACCCTTGTATGATGGTCAAAATTAAGGRGACTAAATCAATGGAGGCCAGAGAAAAATGTGGCCATAAATCAGGAAAATAGCATCATGTCTGCTAGGCTGGATGCTGTGTGCGAGAATTAAGGCTACCGGACAGGTTTACCGTTGAACTCGTCATCTTTCTTTTCAAATCCGTGTGACATAAAACAATATATAAGTAAAGGTGATATCGATTTTGAGACATGACATGTAGTATTTTCATATTTTAGTATATGCTGTTCATATTAATGGGGAGTTCCTGTTCTTAAAAAAAAGAAAAAAAACTAGATAATCTCGCGGAAATTTTTACGGAGCACTAAGTGTACTCCCAAATGTTTTCTTTTCAAAGCCTTTTACATTAATTCAGCTTGTGTCATGCTAATCTTGCTAGTTGCGACCCACAGAAACAACTTGGATGACACGACCACAAATGTAAAATCCTCAAAAGTTTMGGCGATAAAGCTGCTCTGTCAACAGAGCTCGGGGCTTAATTATCTGATGTACAGTATTCGGTTATGAAATACGACTTTTTGGATATAATGTTAATGATATGTTAGAGAAAGACCCCACTAAGATTCAGAAGAATCATATTTGTCTTGGTAAAATGTATTTTATGTCATCACTAAAGCATGTCAWCACCAAAGCACGTTTTCATCTACTGTGGTCAGAGTGGGCTCACACCCTACTAGAGGGGATAACTATGGTAAGGGCATTGTTTGAAATGTCATCATGCTATATAATGTACATGTACAATAGAACATTTTGTTTTACATTTGTTTTACATTTGTTTATTCCCCCCCCCAGCTCTCACAGTGAGTTAGTGTATGTGTGTGTCCGTCTGTCCGTCCGTCTGCTTGCCTGTCTGTCTTTCTGTTTGTTTAGGAGTTTCAAACAACACTTGAGGGCATGTTCACTGAGCAATGAGCAGATGTAGGAGCTCATCCTCATGAAGTTAATCTACAGTATAACAGGTTTAGGTATCCCATATTAGCAGTGGTGTAAAGTACTTAGGTAAAATAATTTAAAYTAATACTTAAGTAGTTTTTGTGGGTATCTTTACTATTTATATTTTTGACTACTTTTACTTTACTACATTCCTAAAGAAAATHATGTACTTTTTACTCCATACATTTTCCCTGACACCCAAAAGTACTTGTTACATTTTGAATGCTTAGCAGAACAGGAAAATGGGCCAATTCACAGATTTATCAAGATAATACGTGGTCATCCCTACTGACTCTGATCTAGCAGACTCACTAAACACACATGCATCTTTAGTAAATGATGTTGGAGTGTGCCCCTYGCCATTTGTACATTTTTTAAACAAAAAATGGTGCTGTCTGCRTTGCTTAATATAACACATTTGAAATGATATATACTTGTACTTTTGATACTTAAGTATATTTTAGCAATTACATTTACTTTTGATACTAAAGTATATTTAAAATCAAATACTTTTAGACTTTTACTCAAGTGGTATTTTACTGGATGACTTTCACTTTTACTTGAGCAACTTTCTATTCAGGTATCTACACTTTTACTCAAATATGACAATTGGGTACTTGTTCCACCACTGCATATTAGGTACTACTGATTGGATGGATAGATAGGTGGAGGGATTGCAAGCATACAGGTAGATACTGTACTGTATCTAACTCTATGTTTCCAAGTCAATGCAAGTCATTACTTGGCACTGATTATGCAACCCAAAGACGCATCATGTGTCACACACTGTGAACAGACRGTGTTTGAAGTACCCTTTCTCCTCATAAGCAGTACTCAAATGAGTTGGACTTAAAAGTCATATTGCTGAGTTGCGTCCCGATTCTCTTCCTTCTGCCAAAGTGTATACTTGTATACTTTTTTGCATGGATTTACCATGGAAATGCCCTTCTTTCCATGCTTACACCAACCCRATGCTTTTAAATTCATGATGAGAAGTGCACACTTAGGGAGAAGGGTAGAGAATTGAGACATACTTCAGCCCTTGTGTGCTCTCTCAACCACCTCTACGCCCAGTACTATACTAAAGGCTACAGCAATATTACAAGATAAGGGCTGTCTACGGCATTAAATAAAATTYAATTATACTCATATCATAGTCCCATCGTCCCCCACTGAGGTTTTCTGTGACATTTTGTTTGTTGCAAGTCAAGCTTTTGTTGTCCCTCACGGTGAAATCGGAGAGGGGAATGTGGAACTGTCTCCGTCCGTTCATACGTTCGTCACACGCAATATCTCAGACAGCACTGTCCCGATTTAATGATGCGTCTTYCCATAMCTATCCGGAATTTACAAAATMACACTAATTGACCCAAGGCGGGAGCTGTAGTAATTAACTGAAATTTGTTAGTCACACGCAAAATCTCAATTGGTGGAGGGGAGGCTGCATTATTTGTGGCGGATTGCATGCTTACTGTTGCCTTCTTTCCGTACCACTAAATATTGTCAATTGTCAACAGTTGGGACAGTACCAGACACTCTGAAAAGTGGCTGATCTATGATATGGACTGGAATTAGTTTGATTCAGTCTCATTTTCCTATTGCTATATTTGAAGGCTACAAAAGTTATTTTTGGAAGAAAAACCTTTTCTATAGAAGTTAATTTGCTCCAGACCTGACAAGTGTGCCTTTCCAACTAATCTATGTTGTGTTCAAACCATCAGGAAACTCTGAGAAAGTAGTGGTTCCGTTGAACAATGGCATTGCTGTGTGTGGACAACCCCAATAGCTCCTCCAGCAGATGCTGCCCCCTCCTGTCTTCCAGATGCCGCTGACCAAGCTGCCCACCATCAAACAGGTGAGGATCCTCTCCCATAGGAAGCAAGGGCTGGYGTGGCAATAAAATGGCCATTCCTGACACCACCAGTCCATTCTTTTTAAGCCCATGAGGGTGATTGTATGAGTGCTTCCTTTGACTCGGGGGTAAAGGGTAGGCTTGTGTCCTGATTGTACACRCTTCTCCCAAAGTGTGCACTGTCATGGATTTGACAACAATGGAAACTCCCTCCATAGCCAATGACAACACCAATCCAATGTTTATAAATCTATGGTGGGGGAGAAGGGTGGTGAATCGGGATGCAGATAGTCTCATTCCCTCACTTCATTTGCCTTTGACCACCTTAGTGCYTTAGACTGACTTCTTCTGGAATAGCTGTGACAATAGTGTTTCGTCTAGTTCACTGTTCCTCATTCTTTGTCTGATGGGCAATAGTGTGTTGTCATCCCTACCTGTGCTGTAACTACTCAATAAGATCATACTTGGGTAAATTTAGTGAATTAATGGTTGGAGCGTACAGTGAACAATAAAAAAGAGGTAGGGTATTTAAATTGTAGTGCAATTGCCTGAGTTGTACATTGGTAATCTGTTTTAGGTTTCCACACATGCTAACCATTGCATAATTTCTGCTCCTTTTTCACAGGTGGTTCCTGGCTGATGATCTGTCTCCATAGCTCAGAGAAACCGAGGAGGAATATCACTTTGTCTCCAATACTACAGTCGTAGCCAAAAGTMTTTAGAATGACACAAAAAGTTTGCTGCTTCAATGTCTTTAGATATTTTTGTCAGATGTTACTATGGAATACTGAAGTATAATTACAAGCATTTCATAAGTGTCAAACGGCTTTTATTGACAATTACATGAAGTTGATGCAAAGAGTCAATATTTGCAGTGTTGACCCTTCTTTTTCAAGACCTCTGCAATCCGTCCTGGAATACTGTCATTCAACTTCTGGGCCACATCCTGACTGATGCAGCCCATTCTTGCATTATCAATGTTGGAGTTTGTCAGAATTTGTGGGGTTTTGTTTGTCTACCCGCCCTTTGGGATTGACCACAAGTTCTCAATGCGATTAAGGTCTGGGGAGTTTCCTGGCCATGGACCCAAAATATAGATATTTTGTTCCCCGAGCCACTTAGTTATCACTCTTGCATTATGTCAAGGTGCTCCATCATGCTGGAAAAGGCATTGTTCGTCACCAAACTGTTCCTGGATGGTTGAGAAGTTGCTCTCGGAGGATGTGTTTGGTACCATTCTTTATTCATGGCTGTGTTCTTAGGCAAAATTGGCTGAGAAGCAACCCCCACATGAATGGTCTCAGGATGCTTTACTGTTGGCATGAACAGGACTGATGGTAGCGCTCACCTTGTCTTCTCCGGACAAGCTTTTTTCCAGATGCCCCAAACAATCGGAAAGGGGATTCATCAGAGAAAATGACTTTACCCCAGTCCTCAGCAGTCCAATCCCTGTACCATTTGCAGAATATCAGTCTGTCCTTGATGTTTTTCTGGAGAGAAGTGGCTTCTTTGCTGCCCTTCTTGACACCAGGCCATCCTCCAAAAGTCTTRGCCTCACTGTGCATGCAGATGCACTCACACCTGCCTGCTGCCATTCCTGAGCAAGCTRTGTACTGGTGGTGCCCCGATCCCGCAGCTGAATCAACTTTAGGAGACYGTCCTGGCGCTTGCTGGACTTTCTTGGGCGCCCTGAAGCTTTCTTCACAACAATTAAACCGATCACCTTGAAGTTCTTGATGATAAATGGTTGGTTTAGGTGCAATCTTACTGGCAGCAATATCTTTCCCTGTGAAGCCCTTTTTGTGCAAAGCAATGATGACGGAACGTGTTTCCTTGCAGGTAACCAAGGTTGACAGAGGAAGAACAATGATTCCAAGCACCACCCTCCTTTTGAAGCTTCCTGTCTGTTTTTCGAACTCAATCAGCATGACAGAGTGATCTCCAGCCTTGTCCTCGTCAACACGCACACCTGTGTTAACGAGAGAATCACTGGCACGATGTCAGCTGGTCCTTTTGTGGCAGGGCTAAAATGCAGTGGAAATGTTTTTGGGGGATTCATTTGCTTGGCAAAGAGGGACTTTGCAATTAATTGCAATTCATCTGATCACTCTTCATAACATTCTGGAGTATATGCAAATTGCCATCATACAAACTGAGGCAGCAGACTTTGTGAAAATTTATATTTGTGTTATTCTCAAAAATGTTGGCCACGAATGTACTACTAATGTTTGTATGATGAGGAAGAAGAGGACGTATTTATCCATTGTTACTAAACTGTTCAGTCAAATTTATAGTGCCACTTTGTTACCAGAAAATGTTTTATTTATTTATTTAACCTTTATTTAACTAGGCAAGTCAGTTAAGAACAAATTCTTATTTACAATGACGGCCTACCAAAGGCCTCCTACGGGGGTTGGGATTAAAAATAAATGAAATAAAAATATAGAACACATCACGACAAGTGAGACAACACAACATAAAGAGAGACCTAAGACAACAACATAGCATGGCAGCAACACATGACAACACAGCATGGTAGCAACACAACATGACAACAACATGGTAGCAACACAACATGGCAGCAGCACAAAATGGTAGCAACACATGACAACAGCATGGTAGCAACACAACATGACAACAGCACAACATGGTATCAGCACAAAACAGGGTACAAACATTATTGGGCACAGACAACAGCACAAAGGGCAAGAAGGTAGAGACAACAATACATCTACGATGTTCAATAAGGTATTCTGCAAATAGAATTACAATACTAAAAATGTCTTATTCAGTGAAGTTCTTCTGCACATCGTATGTTGGAAACCATTACAAGAAAACCTAGTTGTTTCTTGAACACTAGTGATTTTAAGGACAAGAATAACTGTTACCTGTAGGACCATGTATCTATCACAGGTCACTAATAACCTAATTTGTTAGTTGTGCAAACTAATTGGTATAACATGGGCATGAATCAACTAATTAAACAGTGTTATTGGCTATTATGTCAATCAATTTCCAGTCGACATTCTCAAGGAAAAAGTCAATATTCATTATAGCTATACCGATGACTAGCAGCTTTGACAGTTTTAAGTCAAGAAACAGCTTTACTGTTTCAGAAAATATGGTGCCGCAGAGCAGGCAGGTGGGCTTCCCATCTCCTGATAACCTGAGGATGCACACTGGCAGAGATGACAACCAGCAGTATTTGTAAAGACTCTCTCACCAATCACCAAAGACAAACTCAGAATGTGTTTGACCAGAATGATTGCAGTAGGTTATGTCCATCTACTTAAAACGGTGACAATTACACACAACTTGATACTTTCCATATATGCATAGCCATTGATGTATTTAAAAGGTTGTAAATGGCTTTGATGTATTTAAAAGGTTGTAAATGGCTTTGGTTATGTTGTATTGCAGCTATCTAGCTAAATTACTACACTATTTGCTAGCTAGCTTATTAGCCTGGTAGCTAACAGAGCAAGATACTGAAGCTATTAGTTCAGAGGATACAATCAACTACTATTTTATACAGTAACAAACAAGTTGATACTGTCGCTAGTAAGCTAGCTACATATATAGCCACGGAATTCGCTGCTAGCCTYTTGGCTAACGTTAATTTGCAGCACCTCTCCCAATCTGTCTTTCCCAATCTGTCTTTCCCTTTCCAGCAAACTGCTTGCACGCGTTGACTGGTCATAGCAACATTAACAACTTCCAAAATGTTTATGAGGCAAATCGGCGCGACGGTCAGTCAGATTCAGTAGGCAGTCAGATCTGTCACTGACACGGGATGTTTACTGGGMAACCTCTTTCCCGTGCATATAGAACGTGTTATTGTTTTGACAGTTGAAAAGATCAATAGAGGTCTGGACTTATGAATGTGGCCAAGACACCGAGGGGTGCCTAACGGCATGCCAAACAGCTGCTCTGGATCTAGGGTGGCCTAAAAGTGAAAAAGAATGGGATGCGACTAAGTACAGATGAACCCAGTGCTTGACTTGGCAGGAGCTAAGAACCAGGATCTCAAATGTTCTACTGCTTGTTCCTCTTATAGAATATTAGCTCAAAAGTATTGTGGAGGTCCCGCGCCTAAATATAAAACTGTACCCACACCTATTTCTGTCCAAGTCAAGCACTGGCTGAACCTATTCAGTGTTTGAGGATAAGAGCCTACATCATTTGAAGAATCACGCCCATTTCATTTAGCACACGTATTGGCAAATCCAAATCTAAAATTCTTGTAAAATATTATTTCTCAATTGACTTTTCTTTCCTACTGGTTGGAAATGTGTATCTTCCCTATCTCTTCCTCCCCATTCTGCTCTCACATAAAGAATCTGCATGTGGTTCAAGGCAGAGCATAATTCAGTGACGCACTCTCAGACTGTGGGCACGCATGATGAATGCCCCCCCTGGGCTGCTAAGGAAGTTAGTTTGTCATTGTTGCCAGTTAGTTCATCATCAGAGTGATGAACAGTTGTATTTGGTGCAGCCAAWGATTTAGAGGGAAATAATTAATATATGGTAACAGGAGGCTGTAACTATAAAGCACTTTTATCTCGCTCCAAGTCTCTTAATTCTCTAGATCTGTTCAATTCAACCTGGCAAACAGTCGTTAAAGAGCATAAGGTAAATACAAATTAAAGAGCACACCATTAGACACAACAGCTGTGTGAAGGTAATGTTTATGGTAGCTTCGCTTTCTYTTGTTCTGCTACTCTGAAACAGTGATAGGGAGAGATACAGTACTACAGTTTTTTCTTGATATTCATTGGTTAATGTTGATATTCATTGGCTGCCTAACTCAAATGATTACCTTCATCTGGTTAACAAAATCAATATTCTATGATGGGATAGCCATTATGAGTTTACATTTGCATCCATTAACTTCACACTGTGGACACCACATACATATTTGACAGTGCTGTGTGTGTGCCTATGTGTATGTCAGTACTTGTGTGTGTTTGTCTGGGTCTCAATGCACGTGTGTGCCTGTGTGTGGACTCATTCCTCCTCTCTGCTGACAGGCTGACTGCTGCATGCCAGGGTTCAGCTGGAATCAGTCAGCTTGTAGGATCATCAAACACCGTGATGAAATCGCAGAACCCCCATTATGCCGTTTAGAAGTACGATGGGAGATGATTCATCTCGGAAGCTTTGTTCTGGGGCCTCATTATTATGTTCCTTAGCTATGTAGACAGCCGTTTTCCTCTGCTTTCTGACATATCATTTATTGACATGTTCTAGGTGTGTAGGTGGAAAGTGAGGGATGTATTTATCTTGGCCAGGTCGCAGTTGTAAATGAGAACTTGTTCTCAACRGGCCTACCTGGTTAAATAAAGGTGAAATAAAATGTATGACTTGCTGTGTCCCAAATGGCACCCTATTTATTTACATATGCTCTAGGTGTGTAGGTACAAAAGTAATACACTATATAGGGAATAGGGTCCCATTTGTGACTTAACCTTGGTCTGCTGCTCAAAGGCACAACATCGGAGAGCCCCATGTGGCGCCATTGCGTCGGTGGCATTATATGTGCATAATAACCACTTATTACAACCTTAAAAACGGTATACTCTGCGTTATAAACCTGTCTTCAAAACACATCCCGCTTTGACTTGCTTGTAATTCTAACCTGATATTATAATGATGATTGCTATAATCCTGTATATTTCAAATGATTACATCATTTGACTTCTACTGCAGATATAAAAGTTTCCTCCCACACTGGCCCTCGCAGAGTTCCACTGTCAACCAGTATGCTATTGAATTAGACTTTCATTTAGCTGATGAATGATCAAACCCCCCAATCTCCAACATGAATATTCATGTTTCTACACTTTGATGTAATGGTACATTGTCAGTTATGAGACGTTACCAGTTGCTCCCTTAACTCCCGCTCTGGTGCCCTGCAATGAAATTGTTAAGTCAGCCAGCTTCATAACCAGGTTACCATGGATACACTCGAAACGGTGTAGCTATACCTCCTCTTTGCTGCTGTGTCATAAATTGGGAAAGGCACTATGAGCCAACATCTCTCAATGGTTATTGCTATAAACGAATATGGCCCATACTTCATGGAAATGTGAGAAAGATGGATAATACTGATCTGTAAAGAGGTGTTTTTGTGTGAGTGTGTGTGCCTGTGCATGTCKTCTTCGAAACTCCTGAGATGAATGTATTACCTTTAGAGAAGTGGYGTCACAATCTATGATATGTGCTGTGCTGATAATTACAACGATGTGTCAATTTCAGGCTGTTGTGAATTCAGTGTATGCAAATGGGTGGTACTTAAAACACTACACTCACTGAAATTACAGCCCTTTCAGTGGACTGACCACAATTGAGGGGATTGTCTAAAGACGACACACAAAAAAATCAAAATGTGGTAGTAGCTGGAAAGGTAATTGAATGAGTAGATGTGTAGAGTACACCCCAGGTRACACACTCATTCCACCTCCGAGKCAAATCTTAAATTACAATCTGCACGGCCACAAAGTAGCGACTATTGTTTTAGTGTAAATCACATTGTTCTAGAGCAATACGCTATCTGATAGTGATACTATCGCAATATTATTGTTGATGATATTAGATTAGATTCTCTGACTCCCCCAAAAAATAAAAAATAAACGAACAAATTATCGGTTTTAAAATTCCATGTGAATTTACAATGCAGCCGCGCGCTGCTGCCAGCAACGGTTTGGGTCTCAAAGTGCGTCCCATTCAGATGGTTAATAATCATTGGACCTGTACTACCATTACTGTACTTCAATTCCACCTCGCAAAGTTTGTATTGCCATACAGAATTTTGCTTCTATCGCTCGCCTTGCCTTGCCATATTTCCAACTGTTGAAGACGATGACGTGGTGGTGGAGAGTCTACTCCAAAATAAMTGATTCCTCGACTCCCTGCATGTCTACTCCCGGTGTCGAGATTCGATTCCGCTTGGAACAGAGGCGACTGATTAGTTGCGGTACTTTCGAGAACACAAACACACATCTTTCATAGCGAGCTAACAAAGGAACAGATAGAGATGGGAGGGGCACAGTGTAGGCAGATCGGCCACCAGGCAGACAGTCAGAACCGTGCATTAGGCCTATCTATTGGCAATCAAAAGCTGTATCTCGCAATGTCTCACAACTTCAGTGAAGCACGGCCTATCATCATTGAATAGGATACGATATTGATATGAGCGAGATGCAGCGCTTCGCTCTCACACAGTCACACACAGTATATGCGCATGCGCGCGTGTTAGCTTCACACTGTTCACAGCGTGGTAGCCAGGGCACCAAAACAGCAGAGAAGTTGAGCTTCAACGCTCTTGGTTGCGGAAATTGACCCATTACTATGCTGTTTACTTTCTGCATCTACTTGAGATCACTGGGTCCACTTTTAAATTACACAACTTTCCCCAGGCCTTTATAGTCTATTGTCTAGTTAGGCTATAACACGGAAAATAATATGTTTTGTGATATCTGCACTGTGATTTAAATTGTGTGGTTATCTAAGGGATTTTTTCTGAACGTTAAGGATCCCAATTTTGTTTAAACATTTTAATGTTGAAAAGTTCTCTCAGCCKTAGTGTCTGTTTGCAATACATATAGAATAGTGATACATATAGAATCGCAATGCATACCAAATCGGCACCTATATCGCATCGTGAGATTCCTGGCATTTCCGAGCCATGTTATCTAGGGAGATTGCTATTTAGTGTTAACTCTGACAGATGCTGCTAAAGATGCACAAGTTGGTAGTAGTGACAAATATMAAATGCCCCCTGTTTTACTATTTCTGGCAACATAGACCCTCTTTATGTCTGAAACAATATGGTCTCTTTTTCGATTGGCAGAAAAAGGAGGATCTGTACCTAAATCAGGGACCAGTAGCATGTGCTTTATTGTACCGTTATCTTGTTGTCTTTTTGCCCCARAGCCTCCTCGGTGAAAATTATGAAGGTTAAAACCAACCGTAGAGTAATGGAATGCAGAGATCGGGACTGAATGGYAYAAAAAAWAATTGGGAATAGTTTGGAATAAWTCCACACGGCCATGTKCAGTGGGGCAAAAAAGTATTTAGTCAGCCACCAATTGTGCAAGTTCTCCCACTTAAAAAGATGAGAGAGGCCTGTAATTTTCATCATAGGTACACTTCAACTATGACAGACAAAATGAGAA
>NC_036865.1:6773093-6778977 GCF_002910315.2 Salvelinus sp. IW2-2015 | reverse complement strand
TTTTTTCTCCCAGATAAATACATTGTGGGATTTTTTTAGTGATTTATTTGCAAATTATGGGGAATAAGTATTTGGTCAAGTAAAAGTTTTTCATTTTGTTATTCCTCGCTTTTTGTTGGTATGACAGAGTCAAACGTTTTTCTGTAAGTTTACACAAGTTATTCACTTACACTGTTGCTGTGATTTTGGCCCCATTCCTCATGCAGATCTCCTCTAGAAGCGTGAATTGTTTTGGCTGTTGATGGAACATCGGATTTCAGTGGCCCTTCAAAGGGGATTTTCTATGGGGTTTGAGATCTGGAGACTGGTCTTAGGCTACTGCGACCTTGAATGCTTCTTAGAGCCATTCGTTGCGGTGCCGGGCCGGTGTGTATTGGGTTATTTGTATGCTGAAGACCCAGCCATGTTCTACATCTTCAATGCTCGTCTGATGGAGGAGGGTTTTCACTCATAAGTCTCATCGATAACATGGCCCCGGAAGCTTCATTCTTGATACTTACAGGATATAAGAGAGTCGTACCTGGTCCTTTGCAGAAACAGCCTCATAAGAATGGAGTGTTTCACCCCATCGCTTACGTAGGTAATGGTGTTTTTTGATGGCAAGCTCAGCATTTGTCTCCAAACAGACGGTTTAGTTTTTACAGAAGTTCTATATTGGTTTATCTGACTATATAATTCCTCCACTTTCTCTTCTGGATCCATCCAATGACCTCTAGAACTTCAGACGGTGGAACACATGTATCTACGGGCTGTAGCAGGGCGGGACACGTACTGGCATGCAGGATTTGAGTCGCTGGGCGGGCAGTGGTGTGTTAGCGTGAATGGTAAGGCTCTTTATTTGTTTTTTGTGTACCAAGTTAATTGCTACTAGAGGTCATTAAACGTATGGTCCCGCCGTGTGGTTGCTGGGATTTTATTGACTTGTCTCTTGCTCGAATAAATTTGAAGCCTGCCACGGGGTGAAGAATACCAAATTGCGTAGGAGACTCACCAGACTCGATGCGGAGATCTAATCAAAGTTTGGTCTTGGTATGTCTTCCATTTCCTAATAATGCTCCACAGTTGATTTATTAACAAGCTGCTTACCTAATTGCATATTAGTCTTCCCAGCTGGTGCAGGTCTACAATTTGTTTCAGGTGTCTTTGAAGCTCTTTGGTTTGGCCTAGTGGAGTAGAAAAGGAGACCTATAGCATAGTGGGCCAAGATAAACAAATAAAAAAAGTCTCTAACTTACCCCACCACACCAAATCAGAAAAAAAAGGGTTGGGGGGAACAAAAAAGAGGGACCCTTTTTTGGGCACCCTAAGTTTAGAAAAAAACAAATTCCCGAAAACAAAGAGACAAACGAATAGAAAACCTAGTTTTTGGTCCACCTTGTGGATTCACTTGGGCAGAGGGAACCAGTTAAAAAAACCCCTGGCCCCCCAAAACAACATAGAAAAAAAAAACCAACAAAATCCCAAAATAGAAATAAAGGAAAAAGAAACACAATAAGAAAAAAATGCCCCCCCACCCCCACGCAACCCAAAATTTCAACAAAACCCCCTGAAAACAAAAAAACCAAAAAAAAAACGCAAAAAAAAGAAGGAAACCCCCAAAAAAAAAGGGCCTCTTCTAAAGGGTCAGGGCCCCCGTTGGGGGGGACAATTAAAAAAAATGGTTGTTCCCAAAGATTGAAAAAACAGCACTCAATAATCCTTTATACCGCCCCCAAACAAAAAAAGAATTATTGTTTGCAAAAGAAATCGTTGGGGTGGAAAAAAGGCGGTTTTTTTTTAAGGTTCCACCCCCTCTGAAAATAAATTGAGGGAAAAAACCACCTTTTTCCACCCAACAAGGTTGGTTTTTTTTCCACCTGTTTTGGTTTTTTTTATTGTTCAAGCTTGTTTTTGGGGGATGGAAGGGAAAAAAAAGAAAGAAATTGGGGGGGTTTTATCTCCTGGGTGGAGCCCACCCACAAAAAAACTTTGGTTATCCCACAACTTTTGAAAAGTGGGCCCAAAGTTGATTTAAAAAAGTCCTCTTTCCCCCTTGGTTTCTTTTTTGTGGCGGCGGGGGCCCTTTTTCCCCTGGGCCCCTGGTTTTGGCGCCCGTGTTTTAAGTTTTTCCCCCTTTTAACAAAGGCCCCAAAGCCCCCTTTCCCAATCTACTCAGCGGAGAGCCCTATGGGAAAAAAGGGGACTCCCCTCCCCCTTGCCCACCCTGTTTGGTCGCACCCAATGGGGGTTTTAAGTTTTCAATTTTATCCACCATTTTCTACCCGAAAATTTCTTTTTTTTTTTCACAATTGGGGGGCAAACTGGGAAAACAGTTTGGGGTTATTTTTTTGTTCCCCCTTGGGTTATGTTTTTTTTTTTGGTTCCAACTTGAATGGTTCTTTTTTTTTGTCCTTTGAAGATTCTCTGGGAAAAAAAACGCCCCTAACCCCCAAACCAAATGGTTTTTATTGGACACTGAAGAGACTGGATATTAAAGGGGCCCCCCCTTAGGCCTTTTTTATTTTCTAATTCTTCTTACTTTTGGGGTGGTGTTTCTGGTTGTGAGGGCAAATTGGAGAATTTTTTTTCCCAGCCTGGGCCCGGAAAAAAGAAACTTCCTTACACAACTCTTTGGGGAAAATCCCGGTCTATAATATATGGTTGTGTTTCCCATATTTGGTTTTTTTGGTCAAAACAAAAATGGTTTAAAAAAAAAGAAAATAAAAAAATTAAAATAATTTTTGCGTTAAATAACGCCTCCATACAAACTAAATGGTTTCCCCCCCCTTCCTTTTTTTCTTATTTTTCCTTTGAAGTTAAAAGGGGTTCAAAGCTTTCCAAAAAAATGTTTTTAAGGTTTTCCAGCCCTAGCCTTTCAGTGCCTTTATCCTTGTGATGGATTGGGGGCCCGCCCCAGTTTTTGGAAAAGAAAAATATGGGGAAGCGTTAAAGAAGAAATAGGGGTTTCTTGGGTAAAATGTTGTTCCTTTTCCTTTTTACTTGGGGCCGCCCCGTGGGATTGACTTTCAAATGTTTCTGTTCCCCATCATGGGACCATCCAATACGAAACCAAACAAATCTAACAAAAGGGTAAGGAAAAAAAGGGGGTTTTTCCCGAAAATTCCCCAGAGCCCCCCCTGTTGGGGGTTCCGGGCCCAATATAAAAGTTACATTTTAAAAGAAAAGTTTGGGCGCCCCAATCCCAGAAGGCACCTCAAAGATTAATTTATTTTTGGGCCACAAGATTTAAAAATTGAAAACGGTCAAATGTTTAAATTACTACCCATAGGCCCCGTTGAAACTTTGGGGAAACCCCCCACCCTCTTGGGGATATTTTCAATGTTTCCCGCAACCCGTCCAAAATACTTTCCAAATTTTAAGGCTACTAAGCCCAAAGCCCTAGCAAGTTATCCAGATCCAGTGATATATTAAACCCTTCGAAACAATTCTACCTGGCAAAAAATCCCATTCCCCAGGCCTTTGGTTTTCAAATAAAAAGAGAAAATTTTTATAAGTAGGAAAACCAATAGATTAAAAAATGGTACGGTGGGGTGGGCCCCCTTTCAATTCCCCCCGGGCCCCATAGTGAACAATAAAAACCCATTTAAAGAAAGACAAAACAAAGTTTTGGGGAAAAAATTCCGCAAAATTTCCAACAATTTGGTAGGTTGGTTTTGGAAAGGAAAATCCAAGTTTGTGCTTTAATACTTTGCAAAGCCCAATGTAGCAAACGGAGGCAAATTAAACTAGCGCCCTGCCCTTAAATTTTTTTCCAATGGTGGCGAGGTGGGTTGGTTTTTGGGGTTGGGGGGGGGGTCCCACCAAGTGGCTAGGGGGTTTTTTTTATAGAGTGTGAGCCACAAAAAAAAAGGCTTTTGGGCTGGATCCTAGCTTCATGGTAACCATTCATATAGAGTGTTTCCGAAAATGATGGATTGCAAGTCATTCAGTTTAATAAGGTGGACTGCCACTCAAGTCATTCAGCTCTATTGTGAGCGAATGCATCATGTACTGAATGAACAGGTATTGAGTGGTTTAGGGAATGAAATTAATGACTGAATGAATAACTTACATCTGAAATTTCACTATTAGATGACAGCCTTTGTCATCCTTTCAGGCACTCAATATGCCTTTCACTCCCTTTGATTTAAAATGAATATGGAGTGTTTTAATGCATCACAACATTTACAGGGCTAGTACAGCCTCTTCTTCCTTGCGACATTCAAGAAGCATGTCTTTGTTCTGCTAAGATCTATCTCAGTACTGCAGTGCAGTCTTTAAGAGAAATGCTCCCGGGGCAAACAGCTCTGTCACCCCAGCTGTTTAATTTACTAGGAAGAATTATATAAATACAGGCACAGCATATTCTATGTACCCACAGAAGGCTTCATTTCTAACAGTTTGTCTTCGGATGAACCAAACAAATCAAATGTTTATCGACTAGGAATGATTGTCAAACCAGCCACAGCATAGCRCTATGTACTTAGGCTCTTAATAATTTATAACAGTTTGTCTTAGCTCCTTTGTAACTAAGTTGGTAAAGCATGGRACTTGTAACGCCAGGTTAGTGGGTTCAATTCCCGGGACCACCCAGACGTAAAGTGTATGAACGCATGACTGTACGTCCCTTTGTATAAAAGTGTCTGCTAAATGGCATATTATTAATGCAACAATATGATATTTGCCTCATATTTCAATATGTGGAGAGATTGGTTCATAGTGTATTTCTCTCAAAAGTGAAAGAAAAATAGTGGAAGACAGTTCAGAATTGGGTAAGACTGTGTAAGAAGAGAAATCTGTTTCCAAGACATAGCAGTCACAGTGTTCTGTCTCCACAGAGCCTGTTGTGTTTCCTGCCTCACTCCAATCTGCTCTCAATCCAAACCTTGTCTGGGGGAAGCAGCTCGTTGGCATAGCAACCATGTAGTCTGTTTAAATTTCTCTCACTATGTGAGTGAGTAATGCTAACAACACACCACTGAACAGAACTATAATGCTCAAGAGAGATGGGCCATTTAAGCTTCAAACATGACAATCATTTTGAGAGAATTATGTCTTTTTGATGTGGAGTCGTCATATTAAATTGTGCTAGAGCCTAACAATTGCTCGAAAGAACTTCTAAAAAGGAATTCCCATGTTCTCATTATGCTTAGTGTGAGCAAATGATGTTACTTATCACTAGACAGTGCGTGACAGTAGTCTTTCAGAAACACATGCTTGCGCGCACACACAAACAAATAAACACGCGAACAAACACAAGGATTCATTTTCTCTGACTCGCATTTACCTAAGATTTGGCTCGAAAAAGTGTCCTGTTCATTTTTACAGCTGAGAGATATTAATTTTCATGGCACTTTAGCTTGACATTAATTTGAGTGATCTGATTACATGGCAACAGAGCTCATACGGACAGACTGACTCTCTCCTATTGCTCTTCCCTTGACATCAACACAACCGAGTTGTGTTTTGCTTGAAAAACATATACGGGAGTAATTGTTTGTTGGACCTCTCGGTGTAAACATCTTCTGTCTGCCGGTTATCAGAGATGGCCCATAATCCATTGTGGACCTGAGGACGGAGCCAGTGTTAAGCGTGGGCACACTCTGAGCTTCCGATTCACTGTTTGCCCTGGGGCAGGTCTGTGGCTGAGTTTGCCCTGTAGGCCTAGCTGATAGCATGTATGGCCTTGCATCAAGGAGCAAGAAGGGGGAGTAGAGTCAGTGAGTGTTAAGCGTGGGCACACTCTGAGCTTCCGATTCACTGTTTGCCCTGGGGCAGGTCTGTGGCTGAGTTTGCCCTGTAGGCCTAGCTGATAGCATGTATGGCCTTGCATCAAGGAGCAAGAAGGGGGAGTAGAGTCAGTGAGTTTGTGTGTGTGTGTGTGTGTGTGTGTGTGTGTGTGTGT
>NC_036865.1:6682213-6773068 GCF_002910315.2 Salvelinus sp. IW2-2015 | reverse complement strand
TTTTCCCCCCCCCTGTAAAAAACCAAAAAAACAAGCCCGGATAAACCGCCACACAAGAATTAGAAAATCATTTTCCAAAAAACCGAAAATTTTAATTAATTTCCCACTAACCAACCCAAAATTTGGCAAGGGGAAACGAGGAAGGAAAAAAAAAAATAACCCAGTGGGCCCCCCGGCCAGGGTTAAGGGAAAAAGAAAAAGAAAGGGAAACGAGAAAACAAAAAATTTGGAATTCTTTTTGGCCCCGAAAAATTGTGCCACAATTTTTTCTTCCATCGATTGAAAAACAAATTTTGGGATTTTTCTTTCATAACAAAGTTTGCCATGGTTCCCAAACTAAACATCTGGTTTTTTACGAAAAACGAAAGGGTGGACTAAGGTTTTTTATTTTTTTGCCCCGAACCTTTTTTAACCCCTTTTTTTCCCCAAAAAAGGTTTATTTTTTTTTTTTTTTGGCCCCCCTCAGATTTCCCACCTTGGTTATTTGCGCCTTGCCCAAAAAAAGTTTTTTTCCTTCGAACCCCCATAAGAACTTTTTTGGGGGTAAAAAAAAGAAAACCTCAACAAACGAAAACAGTAAAGGGTTTGGATAAATTTGGTTTTTGAAAAAAAAAAAGGAACCCACAGTTGGGGGCGACCCACCATCCCCCAATTTTTCCAAAAGGGCCAACGGGTGGGGGGTTTTTTTTGGAGAACCCCCAACAATTTTTTAGCTTAAATTTTAAAATTTAAAATTCAAAACCAAAAAAAAATGGTTTTTTGGGCGGGGGGGGTTTTTTTGCCTGTTTTTTTTTTTTTTTTTTTTTGCCTGTTATTTTGGGCAAAAACAACTTAATACAATTGTCCCAACGGGTTAATTCAAGTTGCCAAACAATGGGGTTTTTTAAAAAACAAAAACTAAATTTTAAAAAAGCATTGGCCCGCGTTTTTAATAAAGGCCTTTGCCGGCCAATTACCGAAAAACGTTAAGGGCCCAGCTACAAAATGCCGCCCAAAGGTTTTTTTTTTTTGTTTTTTTTTTTCAAAAAAAGCCCGAGCCCCCCCTCCAGCCCGCCTTTTTTCTTTGGTGGGGTTGGTGGGGGGGCACGCCAGCAGAAAAAAAAAAAATAAACCAGAAGCCCCTTTAGGGTTTTTTTTTTGGGGTTTAAAATGGTTTTTTTCCCCCTCCCCTTAAAGTTTTTGGCCCCCGCCGTGGAACAAATTTGGGGCCCCTTTTTTCCGGTGGGGGTTTTTTTTTCCTTGTTTCCAAAACCTCAACAAAACATGGGGGAAAATACACTACGTCCCCCCCCCCAAAAAATCCCTAAGGGGGTACAACAACTTCACAAAAATTCCAATCCCCCTTTTGGGGGGTTTTTTGGCTTGGTAAAAAAAAAAAACCCCCATTAAATCCGGGTGGCCTTTTTCCAATCCCAAACCCTTGGGAAAACAACATAAAAACCACATTACACCCACCAAATTTGGGCGAAATCTTTCAAAAATTCCCCAAAAAACCAATGAAAAGGTGGTTTTTGGGCGAAAGGAATCCCAAGTGGCTTTTAAACCTACAAAACCCCACTTTTGCACAAAAGCAATCAATACCCTGCCCCCCTTTAATTTTCAAAGTGGGGGGGGGAAGTGGGGGTTTTTTTGTGTGGGGTAAAAAAAAAAAAGTCCCGGGAATTTTTTTTTAAAGGGGGGTCTTCCCGCTTTTCCAGCCCCCTTAAAAAATTAATAAACACAAATATTTCCCCACAAAACAAATTTGGGGGGGCCTTTATGCTTTGTTTCCCAATCCCCGGGGAACAAATCTTCTTTTTGAAACTTTTTTTTAGTGGAGTTTTTCAAGACAATTTTTTCGGAAACTCCCCAAGGGGAAAAAAAAAAAAACTATAAGGCCCCCCTAAAAAATTTGCCCAAAAAAACAAAAACCCTGTTTTTTTTTAATTGGGTTTTTTTTTTTACTTGGGTTTGGCATAGCCCCCCTTTTAACAATTTTTTTTTAAGTTCCCCAAAAAAATGTTTTTTTTTTAAAAAAAAAAAAAAACCCATTTTTTTTTTTTTGGGTAAGATCCCTCCCGCTTTTTTGGGCCCGCCAAAAATTTTTTGGGAAAAAGTGGGATCCCAAAAATTCAAAATCACAAAAAGTTTGGTCCCCACCCCTGGCCCCCGCCCGAATAACCAAAACAAAAGGTTTTGGGGGGAATTTTCTTTTCTTAACCACCAAGTGAAAAAAATCCTTTTGGGAAAAATCAGGAAAAAAGGGTTTTTTTTTTTGGTGGACCTGCCCCTGGGGCCCCCCTTTTAAACGAAGAATAAAAGGGGGAAAAACCCCCCTTTTTTTTTAACAGGGCCCCCCAAAGCCCCCAAATACAGGGAAATATTTTCTTTTAAACTGACACACCCTCAGGGTTCCCCAAAAAAAAAAAAAACTGTTTTTATTCAGTTGGGGGGGGAAAAAAAAATGGCAAGAAACAAAATCCCAAAAACAAAGCCCCCCTTTTTGGCCCCCTTAACGTCATGGAAAAAGGGAAAAGGAACAATCCCTGGGGGGGGGGGGGAGGCCCTGTGGGCCTGCCTTTTTGGAAGACAGTGGGGGGGGGATGGGCAAAAAAAAAAAAATGGGGCCTTTTTCCAACCCCAGGAAAATTTGGCGCTTTTTGTGGTCCCCAGTTTCCAAATAACAGGGTTTTTGTGGGTTTTTTTTGGACAGGCCACCAGGAAAAATCCCCCCCAAAGAAACCGAACCCCCAGGAAACACAAATGGGGAAGAAATTTGCAATGAAAGGAAAAAGGAAACTGTTTAAAATGGGTTCTTCAAACTTGTGGTTTTTTTTTTAACTGAAAAAACCGCGTTAAAATTAATGAAACGGGCCCCCCACAAGTAAAAACTATGGGGTGGAAAACCCTCCCCCCCCACCCTAATTTTTGGAAAAAAGCGGCCCCCCCCCCCTCCCCCCCGTCCCCCAGTTTTTTTTGCCCCCTAAGCCGCCAAAAAAATCCCCCCAATGGGGAAAACCGCAAAAGAAAGGAGGTAAAGAAAGTGAGAAAAAACAAAAAATAAACCCCCAAGCCCCTTTTTCAAAAGAAAAAAGCCCAAAATAGTTAAAAAGCCAAAATCCCAAAATAAAAAAACTTTCCCCCCCCCCCCCCCCCCATCAGCCCCCAAGACGTTCCAAATGAAGCACGGGTGGGGAAGGACTTTTAGAAAAAATTTTGGGTCTCCCCAAACCGAAGCAAAAGGCAAAAAAAAAAAGGTTTGGGGTGCGCCGGGGTTGAATGGGGAATTTACAGGGGGGGGAACTCCCCTTAAGTCTGGGGCCCCCTCAAACTTAGAGTTAAAAAATTTGTTTAAACACCAAATCAGAAGACCAAGGGAGGGTTTTTTTCCTACACAGGGCCAAGGTAAGCTTTACATAATAATGGTCCGCTGCTCCCCCTCCAACCAGGTACAAAAGAAAACAACCAAGTTTACAGAAACTCAAAAAAGGCCTAAAAGTGGGAAGCGGTTCCCCCCCCCCCCCCAACCGATTAACCCCTTAAGGCCTTCTTTTTTTCCCCCCATTTTGGGGCCCCCCATAGGCTTCCAGGAAGTAAATCCGCCAACCCTTCACCCCATCGTTGGAAAAATGATTTTCAACGAGGGGAACCTTCCCGGGTTTTTTGGCCTTTGGGGGATCCCCCTCCCCCCCTTTTGGCAAAAACTGGACCCCCTTCGTGGGAAAAAAACCTTCCAAAAGATTTCTTTTTTGAAGGTGAAAAAAGGTTTGGGAAAGCGAATAGCGGATGAAAACGAGTTGGGTGGGGGGGGGGCCCCGAAGGCCCCCCCCCCCCCCAAGACCCCTTTTCCCCCTCTTCCACTCCCTGCCCCCCCCCCCGCGTTTCCCCTTTTTAAAAAGCCCAAAAATCCCAATCCCCAATTTCTAAAATGGTCCCAAATGGCCGATGAAAAAAGGGAAGTTCCCCGAAGGGTTCCCCCCAAACCGGCAAAAAAAAATTTCCCCCCCCCCGGAAAAAAAAAGCCAACTTAGCCTTCAATCTTTTTTTTACCACCTCAGATAAAATCCCCGTTGAAAAGAACAAAGGTAAAATCCGAAAAAGAAGAAACCCCCCTCCCGGATTTCCCACAAGGCAGCTCCTTTCGGGCCGGCCCCCAACCGTGCCCCCGCGGAAAAATTTCCAACCGCGTCCAGTCTGCCCACACTTTTAAACGGGGGAAAGTTTTTTTTTTTGGGCGGTAAAATTCCCCCCAAAGAACGTTTTTACTGGCCGCTCTCTTCCCTCCGGATAACCGGAGACCTTCCCCTTCGAATTTTAAACCTTTTTTCCCCCCTTCCCAAAAAACCCCCTCTGGGGCCAAAAGGGGGGAAAACATCTTCCCAGGGAATGGAAAAACACAACAAATTGGGGCGGAAATTGGTTTTTGGCTCCCAAAACCTGGCCCCGCGGCTGTTTGGAATAATTCACACCGGGCCATGTCATGGGGCAAAAAGTATTTAGTCCAGCACCACATTTGCAAGTTTCCACTTAAAAAGATGAAGAGAGGCCTGTGATTTCATCATAGGTACACTCAACAAAAAAGAAAAAAAAACTATGACAGACAAAATGAGAAATTTTTTTCTTCCAGAAAATCACATTGTACAGGATTTTTTATGGAATTTAATTGCAAATTAGGTGGAAATAGTTTGGTCATAAACAAAAGTTTATCTCAATATTTTGTATATACCCTTTGTTGGCAATGACAGAGGTCAACTTTTCTTTAAAGTCTCACAAGTTTTCAACACACTGTTGCTGGTATTTGGCCTTCTCCATGCAGATCTCTCTAGAGCAGTGATGTTTGGGGCTGTTGGGGCACACGGACTTTCAACCTCCTCCAAAGTTTTCTATGGGGTTGAGATCTGGAGACTGGCTAAGGCCACTCCAGGACCTTGAATGCTTCTTACGAAGCCACTCCTTCGTTGCCGGGAGGTGTGTTTGGGATCATTGTCATGCTGAAAGACCCAGCCACGTTTCCATCTCAATGCCACTGCTGATGGAAGGAGTTTTTCACTCAAAATCCTCACGATACATGGCCATTTCCTTCTTTCTTTACACGGATCAGTCGTCCTGGGTCCTTTTTGCAGAAAAACGCCCCCAAGGCATGAGTTTCCACCATGCTCACAGTAGGTATGGTGTTCTTTGGATGCAACCAAGCATTTTTGTCCTCCAAACACGACGAGTTGAGTTTTTACTCAAAAATTCTATATTTGGTTTCATCTGACTATATGACATTCTCCCATCTTCTTCTGATCAATCCCATGCTCTCTAGCCAAACTTCAGAACGGGCCTGGACATGTATGGCTTTAAGCAGGGGGACACGTCTGGCACTGCGGAATTTGCGTCCCTGGCGCATAGTGTGTTACTGTGTAGGCTTTGTTACTTTTGGTCCCAGTTCTCTGCAGGTCTTCCACTAGGTCCCGCCCCGTGTGGTTCTGGGATTTTTGCTCACCGTTCTTGTGATCATTTTGCCCCACGGGGGAGATCTTGCGTGAGCCCCAGATCGAGGAGCTTATCAGTGTTGTATGTCTTCCATTTCCTAATAATTGCTCCCACAGTTGATTCTTCAAACCAAAGCTGCTTACCCTATTGCATATTCAGTCTTCCCAGCCTGGTGCAAAGTCTAACAATTTTTGTTTCTGGGTCCTTCTGACAGCTCTTGGGTTCTTGGCCATAGTGGAGTTGGATGTGACTGTTTGAGGTTGTGGACAGGTGTCTTGTTATACTGATAACAAGTTCAAAACAGGTGCATTAATACAGGTAACGAGTGGAGGACAGAGGAGCCTCTTAAGAGAGTTAACAGGTCTGTGAGAGCCAGAAATCTTGCTGTTGTAAGGTGACCAAATACTAATTTTCCACCATAATTGGCAAATAATTCCTTAACCAATCCTACAATGTGATTTTCTGGATTTTTGTTTTCTTCTCATTTTGTCTCTGTCCTAGTTTGAAGTTGTACCCTATGATGGAAAATTACAGGCCCCTCTCATTTTTAACTGTGGGAGAAACTTTGCACAATTGTGGCTGACCTAAATATCTTTTTTTTGCCCACTGTATGTGGGCACAATCCATCCACGTGAGCCCCAAAAAAGGCTTTTGGGCTGGATCCAGCTTCATGGTAACCATTCATATAGAGTGTTCCGTAAACATGATGGATTGCAAGTCATTCAGTTTAATAAGGTGGACTGCCACTCAAGTCATTCAGCTGCCTATGTTGAGCGAATGCATCATGTACTGAATCGAACAGGTATTGAGTTGGTTTAGGAATGAAATTAATGACTGAATGAATAACTTACATCTGAAATTTCACTATTAAGATGACAGCCTTTGTCATCCTTTCAGGCACTCAATATGCCTTTCACTCCTTTGATTTAAAATGAATATGGAGTGTTTTAATGCATTCACAACATTTACAGGGCTAGTACAGCCTCTTCTCCTTGCGCATTCAAGAAGCATGTCTTTGTTCTGCTAAGATCTATCTCAGTACTGCAGTCAGTCTTTATGAGAATCTCCCGGGGCAAAATCGCTCTGTCACCCCAGCTGTTTAATTTACTAGGAAGAATTATATAAATACAGGCACAGCATATTCTATGTACCCCAGAAGGCTTCATTTCTAACAGTTTGTCTTCGGATGAACAACAAATCAAATGTTTATCGACTAGGAATGATTGTCAAACCAGCCACAGCATAGCCCTATGTACTTAGGCTCTTAATAATTTATAACAGTTTGTTTAGCTCCTTTGTAACTAAGTTGGTGTAAAGCATGGTACTTGTAACGCCAGGTAAGTGGGTTCAATTCCCGACCACCCAGACGTAAAGTGTATGAACGCATGACTGTACGTCCCTTTGTATAAAAGTGTCTGCTCAAATGGCATATTATTAATGCAACAATATGATATTTGCCTCATATTTCAATATGTGGAGAGATTGGTTCATAGTGTATTTCTCTCAAAAGTGAAAGAAAAATAGTGGAAGACAGTCAGAATTGGTAGACTGTGTAAGAAGAGAAATCTGTTTCCAAGACATAGCAGTCACAGTGTTCTGTCTCCACAGAGCCTGTTGTGTTCCTGCCTCACTCAATCTGCTCTCAATCCAAACTTGTCTGGGGAAGCAGCTCGTTGCATAGCAACATGTAGTCTGTTTAAATTTTCTCTCACTATGTGAGTGAGTAATGCTAACAAACACCACTGACAGAACTATAATGCTCAAGAGAGCTGGGCCATTAAGCTTCAAACATGACAATCATTTTGAGAGAATTATGTCTTTTTGATGTGGAGTCGTCATATTAAATTGTGGCTAGAGCCTAACAATTGCTCGAAAGAACTTCTAAAAAGGAATTCCCATGTTCTCATTCTCTGTGTGAGCAAATGATGTTACTTATCACTAGACAGTGCGTGACAGTAGTCTTCAGAAACACATGCTTGCGCGCCACACACAACAAATAAACAAACCGAACAACACAAGGATTCATTTTTCTCTACTCGCATTTACCTAAGATTTGGCTCGAAAAGTGTCCTGTTCATTTTTACAGCTGAGAGATATTAATTTTCATGGCACTTTAGCTTGAAATTAATTTAGTGATCTGATTACATGGGCAATAGAGCTCATACGGACAGACTGACTCTCTCCTATTGCTCTTCCCTTGACATCAAACACAACCGAGTTGTTTTGCTTGAAAAACATTTACGGGAGTAATTGTTGTTGGACCTCTCGGTGTAAACATCTTCTGTCTGCCGGTTATCAGAGATGGCCCATAATCCATTGTGGACCTGAGGACGGAGCCAGTGTTAAGCGTGGGCACACTCTGAGCTTCCGATTCACTGTTTGCCCTGGGGCAGGTCTGTGGCTGAGTTTGCCCTGTAGGCCTAGCTGATAGCATGTATGGCCTTGCATCAAGGAGCAGAAGGGGGAGTAGAGTAGTGAGTGTGGGTGTTGTGTGTGTGTGTGTGTGTGGTGTGTGTGTGTGTGTGTGTGTGTGTGTGTGTGTGTGTGGTGTGTGTGTGTGCGTGTGCGTGTGCGTGTGTGTATGTGTTGTGTGTATCACCTATATCCATGTAGGCAGCTCACCGCCGACAGCCAACCTTGAGGGAAATGAGAAGTGACTCCTGGCATTCGCCTGGATGACCTCTGTGTGAAATGTGAAAACAACAAGAACTAAAAGAAGCATGTGCTCTCTGAGGTATCGGCTATAGAGAGGCTACAGCATGCCACGTCTCAGGAAGGGGAGGGGATCAGGGAAGGTCACACGGTGGCGCCGCGCCCAGTMAAATAACTCTGAAGTGTGAAGTCCCCAGTGAGTTCCTCAGGCGAATGTAGCCTAACTACCTTCTTAGGTCGTTCCCGGAAGGACTTAGAGCGTTTGTTAAAGCAAAGCCTTGTGCATGCCATAGACAGCACATCCCCAGGGCTATAAATCCCTTTGAAATGTCTGGTAAAAAGGATGAAAAGATGCAGCGAGAAGATGGGCTTGTGAGATAAGATTTCCATGCAGTGTTGTGGTATTTGAAACGATCTGTGTTATGAGGTGAGGTCATCTGTCATTRCTTACCGTTTGAGATCTGTGCCCATCATCAAATGTCTCGGASTATGACTGCTGATCTAGGATCAATTTAGTCTTTTAGATCATAATGAATAAGATTATACATGGACAGGGAGGAACTGATCCTAGATCAGCACTCTTACTCTGAGACCCTTTGTGAATATGAATCCACATCCTTGAGCCACCTCTTCAAGGATTCCACTATCCTTCACCTGTCCCTGACGACGTCACAGATCAAATCCACTTTGACGCAGCCTGGGGTGCCTTTTATCCCAGAGCTTTTTAGATATAGACTGCTTGCTTAAGCCTTTCTGGAGGAAACCCATATAACCTAAATGGTATCTCTCTATGCAGGATGAAAATCTAAAGATTCATCTATCTCTGCAGGYTTTGAATCAATAGCCTTTCAAGTGTGAGTAAATGCAGAAACMAATAACTAACAAACCCTTAAAACCTCTTGGGCTAGGGGGCAGTATTRTGACGTCTGGATGACAAGCTTGCCCGAAGTTTGGACACAAACTTTTGACTGGTACTGTATATACAGTGCATTCAAAAGGACTCAGACCCCTTGACRTTTTTCACATTTTATTACTTTGCAGCCTTATTCTAAAATTGATTAAATTGTTTTTTTCCCTCATCAATCTACACACAATACCTCATAATGACAAAGCAAAAACTGTTTTTAGAACTTTAGAAATATCACATTTACATAAGTATTCAGACCCTTTACTAAGTACTTTGTTGACYCACCTTTGCTAGCGATTACAGCCTCGAGTCTTCTTGGGTATGACGCTGCAAGCTTGGCACACCAGTATTTGGGGATTTTCTCCCATTCTTCTCTGCAGATCCTCTCAAGCTCTGTCAGGTTGGATGGGGAGCGTTTCTGCACAGCTATTTTAAGGTCTCTAGAGTTCACAGCTATTTTAAGTTCGATCGGGTTCAAGTCCGGGCTCTGGCTGGGCCTCTCAAGGACATTCAGAGACTTGTCCCGAAGCCACTCCTGTGTTGTCTTGGCTATGTGCTTAGGGTCGTTGTCTTGTTGGAAGCTGAACCTTCGCCCCAGTCTGAGCTCCTGAGCTCTCTGGAGCAGGCTTTCYTCAAGGATTTTTCTGTACTTTGCTCCCTTCATCTTTCCCTCAATCCTGAGTAGTCTCCCAGTCCCAGCTGCTGTAAAACATCCCCACAGCATGATGCTGCCACCACCACGCTTCACCGTAGGGATGGTGTTGGCCAGGTGATGAGTGGTGCTGGTTTCCTCCAGACATGACGCTTMGCATTCAGGCCAGAGGATCTTGTTTCTCATGGTCTGAGAGTCTTTTAGGTGCCTTTTGGCAAACTCCYAYCAGGCTGTCATGTGCCTTTTACTGAGGATTGGCTTCCATCTGGCCACTCTACCATAAAGGCCTGATTGGTGGAGTGCTGCCGAGATGGTTGTCCTTCTGGAAGGTTCTCCCATCTCCACAGAGTAACTCTGGAGCTCTGTCAGAGTGACCATCGGGTTCTTGGTCACCTCCCTGACCAAGGCCCTTCCCCCTGATTGCTCAGTTTGGCCCGGGCGGCCAGCTCTAGGAAGAGTCTTGGTGGTTCCAAACTTATTCCATTTAATAATGATGGAGGCCACTGTGTTCTTGGGGACCTTCAATGCTGCAGAAATGTTTTGGTACCCTTCCCCAGATCTGTGCTTCGACACAATCCTGTCTCGGTGCTCTAAGGACAATTCCTTCGACCTCATGTCTTGGTTTTTGCTCTGACACGCACTGTCAACTGTGGGACCTTATATAGAAAAGGATGTGCCTTTCCAAATCATGTCCAATCAATTGAATTTACCACAGGTGGACTCCAATCAAGTTGCAGAAACATCTCAAGGTTGGTCAATGGAAACAGGATGCACCTGAGCTCAATTTCTAGTCTCATAGCAAAGGGTCTGAATACTTATGTAAATAAGGTACTTTTTAAAAATGTATTTTGTATACATTTACTAAAATATCAAAAAAAACGTGGTTTCACTTGATAATTATGGTGTATTGTGTGTAGATTGATGAGGATTTATTTTTTATTTAATCCATTTTAGAATAAGGCTGTAACGTAACAAAATGTGGAARATGACAAGGGGTCTGAATACTTTCCAAATGCACTGTCTACATGTATTATTGTTATTTGTTTTTAGTTTGCTCCACTGCTCAGCTGGCCAAGTGGACACAAGGCTGAACACAGGACTGAAACGACCCATTAACCATAATATATGTGAGGGAAATAGCAATAATATATGCCATTTTTGCAGCCACTTRTATCCAAAGTGATTTACAGTCATGCCTGCATACACTTTTTATTTATGGGTGGTCCCGGGAATTGAGCACACTATCCTGGCATTGCAAAACCAACTGAGCTACAGAGGACRACTATAACAAGGGGGATGGGATGAGAATAGATAATAAGGAAGAAAATGTTCATCTCTCGCCATGTTTCAGCACAAGGGACAGTTCCAGTCCTTCTCATTCCTCACCCAACTCTTGCCCCTTCCCTTGGTACTAGCTGGTGTCAGGCTTCTTTGACGTCACACACATCCACAACCACAACAGACCTCATGCACCTATAGAAGTTTTGAATGCTTTTTTTTATTATGTTGTTGAATCATGGTTTCACCCAACACTGTTTCTCTGTTGATCATTCTCCCTGAATATCCGCAATGGTAAATGGTAGGTGTCCAAATAAATGGATGGATAGAAACACATCACTAGGTAGGTATATCTTGCTGTGTTGGAGTGGAAAGATGCAATTATGTTGTCGTAATAATGTATAATATCTATTACACATTTATCAGCTAAACATGAATCAGATCACATTAATTATGTGTAGGTTGCATTCTCATATGCCCCTAAGCTGATGACTGTAGCACTTTGGGATCCTTTTATATGATTAGACTTGAACTCAGATATGTTAGGAATGCTTACTCTGGGTAGGGTCCTCCTAAGCGCACTCAATCCATCCGGACCCAACGCACAATGTAATGCCTGCCGCTGCTCTTTTTGGAAACGCTGTATCCCTCCCAAAGCTCACAAAGGGCAATGTTAGGGGATTCCATGGTGTTTAAAGGCTGTGAGTGGAAGATCAKTTGAGTCCGGTTGTCTCTTTAAATCAACGCTGCAGAGCTGAGACGGTAAAGTCTTGATCACACCTACAGTGATATTGCGCAAAAATGGAACGCAGCATCATCTTGATATGCATGCAACAAAAAAATCAGGATTCACCTTCTGCTACTATTTCTGTCAAGCTGTCTAAGCATATCATTTGATGCATATGTTCTATAAATCGAACGTATGCACCACACAGAAAGCACAGCAACTGCCTCTGCAATGTAATGTTGTAAGGAAAACGCAGCGTTCAATTGGAAATMAATGTACTTCTGGTGTACCAAAACGCAAKTCACTGTCGGTGTGATCGAGGCGTAAGAACAATTTCCACCTCTGCGGCAGGGAGCCTGACCAAATAGGCGCACGAGAGCGCTTCAGACATAGCCTACTGAGTGAAACCCATTCCCATGGTTACTTGTGCTCTTTGATCGCTTCCAATCTTGGAGAGGGAGGCAAATTGTCAATCTTACTATACTGGAGTGATAAWTTTCAGCGCGTCTCTAGCGAATGGTTTATTTAATTTAAATGTTGTCCTTTTTTATTCCATCCGCAGAACTCGGTGGCAGTCGCCTCAATCCATTTACCGCTGGCTGGTACGCCTAACCCCTCTGCGTTGCAATCTGTTGATAACTCSACTTGCAAGCTGCAGTTTATTGTCTTTCGAAATGGGAAACTCTTTCCTTGCACAGGGAATTCGTCAAATCTTGCAGATGATGGAAAACGTAGGAGCGTTTCGACACCAGTTGCTTTCACCAAATTAGGTAAGAGGAAACGCATGCATTTTATCATCATGGCTCTGATGTCAACGCTGTCTACAACTATGATCTGTCGACAAACACAGGAACACGCACATGCATACAAAACGGAAAAGAGTGCGCAGCTTGTAGAGATTTCATCCATATTACATGTATTTGTAAGTTAAACGCATAGCCTAATTCGCACCACATTTGATTTATTTGTATATGCGTGTTATTTCCGTTACCACCCTCTTGATGATTTCTGTGCCAGATGTTTAATAACTTTTCAACTTTTAACATAAACATATCAATGAAAGATGAATACAAATAATGAAAGAAGGCAGAATGAATCATAACTGATGGCTTGTCTGACAACTGTAACACCACTGCGTGCGTGTGTGTTTGTGTGTTCGTTTGTGCCCATGCGTCTTGGATGTTGCACTTAAAGACTTTCCACTTGGTTTCCCGAATTTAATGTTTTGCTTTCTTGCAGATAGGTGTACCCTCGGGAGCGCGGTGCACTCCGTTACCATCGCTCTCAGGCACTTCGCGCTGGGTGTAGACCCCACMGCAGCCTATTGGGATTTTGACCTGCTAGATGGGCACGGTGGCTGGCGGGCAGAGGGGTGCCACATAACAGACTCCCTGGGCAGCACGACCACCATCCATTGCACTCATCACAATAACTTTGCGGTGCTAATGGTGAGTACAGAAGTGACCTACAATCCTCTCACAGGACACATTGTCCCCGGCTCTCGCGGGTTGTTGCTTAGAAGGAATCAAACACATGATTMTGCACGAATCAGTAGAGCCACGTGCTTTATCAAGCACGTCGTGATGTTAAGGGACCTTTCCAAATGTTGCTTTATTGTTTGTTGTAGCCTAATCCTGCGGAGGAAATGAGGAAAATGTAARGGGGAGATGCACAATGGAACCATGGCTGAGGATGGTATTACTCGTTTTTTGGAAACACGAAGTTGGTTCTCTTGTCTGCTACCTCTGCTAAACGGAGTACGGCAGCTCAAATCGAAACCGTGCTCAATAGAACGAGCGCCTTGTCAGTATTCGCCTGCAAGCYCAAGTGGTGTAGCCTACTAATTATTTGCAACCTTCTTCCACCGAAATGTTCGATTGTAAAGCAAGCCACCTTTAAATCTTTCTCGCTCAAGTTGGTCATGGTGTTGTCGCTGTGTGTATTTCTGAATACCTTCTCCTGTCGACGTCTCCTATGAAAATAGATTTCATGAGGATAACACCGACAGCGCAATGTCATCGCATCGCTCAGTCGTTCCATAGTGCCTCTGCGCCTAGTCCGCGTTTGGACAGACAGGAATTCTCCGGATGTTTACCGAAGAGTGGGATTCGCTAGATTGGGAGGTTAGTCCTTATAGTGCACGAAAGTGGTGTTTTGTGGAATGTCGGTGTTMTCCAGAGTTGCTTTAATCTGCACATTTTATGAGGCTGTTCAATTTCGTTATTTTTCCTATGAAATAAACCGGGTTTGAAAAGCAGAAATTGAAGAGTTGGTGTGTGAGACAGGGGAGAAAAAGCGGCATAGTGAGAGCAAGGGATGGTGTGCATGGAATACCAAGCTGTTGTCAAGTAGAGAGCGCKGATGTCAGATTGTCATTGCGTGGGGCTGTGGCAATGTAGGCTATCAATTTAATATACAACCTGGGCTAGGGGAGATGCTTTTCACTGCATGCACTTGACGGCACGCCTTTATTGGGTATGTAGTGGCTGTCAGCGCACGAGCAAAGTGAGGTCGCGAGACAATTTAGTGAATAGACCTGACAGCAGATTAATGATTTGAACGTCAGGGCCCGTCAAATGGAAGTGTTGGCCGTGTTGGGTGGGTGTAGCTGTTGCAGTCTGGTCTCTCTAAGGAGAAGATATTATGTTTTTTTATTCGGGTGTTTGTGCCAGAGACCCTGCGCGCCTTACTAATGCAATCACCACACCCGCGGTAGTCTCTGCAGTGCCCGAGAAAAGGACCCATATTTACAGACTCGTGACATCACTCTCTTTTCGACGCTATCTCTGTTGCAGTAGGATTTTCTCGCTCCTGTTTGGCTCTGAACCTGTTGCATGATCTCCTCGTGTCAAGCTGGAACTGTTCTGGTAATGTGTTTGATATATCACCATATAATATATCGTTGCCTGTTTGTTAACTGGTGTTAGGGACTATGGTCATTGATGCAGGTTTGGACCACCCAAATAAACCTGACACAGCTGCCTTGATGCAGAATGACAACAACTGTGTTAATGCAAATCTAGTGACCTCYACAAGTTGTAAACTCTACCCAAACTTGTATTCTGGTCTCTAATTCTAATGCTGAATAGATGCACTGTTAATATCAGAACGAGCAAGCACTTATTTCACAAAATGTTCCTAGTGTATGTAGCTGTGGTGTTATCTTCGCAGATGTTCAGCGTGGACAGTTCTGCAGCACAGTGTGATTGGATGATACAGTATTCACCTCTGAGGTGAACCACTGCCAGGACTGCAAAGAAGTAGAGCAAACATGACACTTCTGTTCTCAAATGTCCTCAAATGAGTGGGCCACAGTCACAGCTGGGTACAACACAAGAAACCATTAGAGGATACATCTACAACTTTTAACAGAATGACAGTGGGTCAAACAATGAAAGACAGCTCTGGGAGATAGCAAAGTGAGAAAACCATCATCTCGTCTGAAAGGCACACTAGCAATCTCCAGCTCTAATAATGTAGGCAGTTCTCATTCAGCACTTTGGGGCTTGTGTGGAGATGATTAGTCTACAAATAGCGTGACAGACCAATACAATTGTCCCTGGGGATTGGTATCCAGTTATGGTTTGTTATTTAAAAGCAATTTAATGAGATGCTTTTGACTTGGCRTAGGAAAATTAAATGCTCGTGTCTCGAGTAGACCTGTGACCAGAATGCTAAATGAAAGGGAGAAGGAGAATTTTATTGCAGGTGCTCGTTGTCGTCCTTGTCTTTCGGATTAGCCCCTGGATATGAAGAGGATTAGCCCCTAGATATGAATATTAATATAGATGTGAAAACTTTGGGTCTTGGAATAGACAGCAGGTAAATTGTTAATAGCACCTGTTTCATTATAGTTTGTGAATACCAAATTCAATTATARGACAGAAGTTGGTATTGGGCTCATTAAAGAAGAGYCGGGGAGCTCCCTTGCTGTGTTGACTGTTGAGTCATAAATTGGAAAATCAAAGAGATTGGAGAAATAGCATCATGCCATTCAGGTTTCAGCACCAGGGACAGTTTCAATCACATGCTATTGAATACACCTTCATGTTTGTATTTGAGTACTCCTGAGATAAAGAAGACACATACAGTAGAATGCTGCTCTCCTGGTTTCAGCACCATGGACAGCCCCCCCCCCCCCCCCCAGCATCCTTATGAATCCCACAGTTCTATGTAAGATATGTTGTTTTTGGACCTAAATGAAATTGTAAGTATATGTTGTGGCATGCTGGCCCCATGTTTCAGCATCTTGGACAGTTCCAGTTATGCCGTTGTCTTGCTAAATATGAGTCTACCCTCTACGTAATGTTCTATTCCATATCTTCTATGAGATGTTTGTTTTTTTAGTAACTAAGAGATGTAGTGCGTGCAGCCCAGTACAATCACTGGGCCAAGCTTCTGCCATCCAGAACCTCTATACCAGCGGGTGTCAGAGGAAGATCCTAAAAATTGTCAAAGACTCAGCCGGCCTAGTCATAGACTGTTCTTTCTGATACCGCACGGCAAGCGTACCGGAAGCGCCAATGTAGGTCCAAGAGGCTCTTAATAGCTTCTACCCCCAAGCCATAAGACTGCTGAAGATCTAATCAAATGGCAACCAATTTATCCCCCCCCCCCCGGAATGCCGTTGCTTCTTTCTGTTATTATTTATGCATAGTCACTTTAATAACTCTACCTACATGTACATATTACCTCAATTACCTCACACCGGTGCCCGCCGCACATTGACTCTGTACCGGTACCGCCCTGTATATAGCCCCGCTATTGTTATATGTACTGTTGTTCTTTAATCAATTGTTATTTCTTATCTCTTTGTTGGGGTATTTAAAAAAAAACTGCATTGTTGATTAAGGGCTTGTAAGTAAGCATTTCACTGTATGGTCTACACCTGTTGTATTTGGCGCATGTGACAAATACAATTTGATTTGATTTTGACTGCCCAGGTTTCAGAACCATGGACAGATCCAGACACCCCTGCTCGCTGTAGCTTTCTTTGGGAATGCCAAATTATATAGTAAAATAAATGAACATTCTATTTGGATTGAAACCTAGAGCATGCATGCTCTAGGTTTCAGCACCATGGCCAGCTCCAGCTGTAGCCCTTCCCTAGCCCAGTCCCTCCTCTCTGTGTGTGTTCTGTAGCCCACTAGGCCTGTGTCTGTAGGGCGGGCAAGGCTGATTCATTAATTTACAGCATTGCAGCCTGATCGTTCATCTTCATCAGTGACAGTCTTTTTTCCTCTTAACCTGTGTGTATGTTTTTCACCGTCAAACATGCTGGCATTTTTAGATTGGTCTAAACATGAGGTGAAGACGGGGAGGCATGTTTTCTCCACGTGATTGCTCCAGTGCTCCAGCCTGTTTAATATGCAAGGACAGACCTTTACAGAGAGCAGAATGCAGGGAAAAGCTGGATTTGTCAGTATCCAATCATTACAAAGGCTCAAAAGTCGTAAGCCAATGGAAGAGGGTCTATTCAGAGATCTATTTCTATAGTCTGTAGGGCAGGCTGACTGTGTAATGCTGAGTGGACACACAGGGGAAAATAGACTTGGTTCAGCATTGCAATTAATACTAACTGGGCTCTGTGTGGGAATGAAGCAAAGCAGGTGAGCCGTCCACTTTTAATTCCTAGAATACACTTTTTACCATGTGGTGTATCTAATAACTAAAACATGGAAATGAATCAACTATGCATACTGTAAATAAAGGAAATATTTTGCGAGTGGATTGTAATCTGTATTGAGAGTATACTAATGGCAAGCAGGAGAGACAGTGTACACGTACTCCCTTTGTCTCATTCTTCTTATCGGTTGGCATCATTGTGGTGGAATTATGCATGCGCACGCACACACATGCACTGCACACAAGCCCCCACCCCCCCTCCCCGCTGTGTGATAACGATGAGGGTTAGGGCAGAGCCGACGATTTGTGAGCCACTTACCCGTGCTTACCTCTGACCCCTAGCTCTCACCCACTCTTGTTTTAAAGATGGGTGCGTATGGAGAGGACATTTCCATGTATGCGTAGGCGATCGGAATCACTACGCCTTCTGGTTTCTGACTGAGAGTCTAGGCTCATTCAGTCTGCTGCGCGGGAACATAGAATCAATTCCCCTTTCATATTGTCTGAGAGGAGATTTCCAAAGAGTTTTTGAGCTACTTAAGGACACCTGGGGATAGATTATCCTTTTAATTTGAAAGTGCCACAGTTGCTCACTCAGTTGAACGCTATTATAACGTTTAGACTATTACGAAAATCGAATTAATACACAGGTTAATTGTTTTCCTTTTCCCACATATTCAGATGCCATTCTGTTGGTATGATAGGCAGTCATTTTTTTTTTCACACGAAGCTGTTGGGTGGATGAAGAATCAGGCCATCTGTGTTATCTGCGGTTGTATGACAGTACCATTGAAGTTTTGATGACTGAAGTGTGTTGAAAGGGTGTCATTCTTTGCTCTGTGATACACAAGGGCCAGGAGTGTTTCCTTACCATGCGACARGATCAAGAACATTTAGGGGACAGAGTTTTCCCTGGCCAGGTCAAATAGTCAGGAAAAATGTCTGGCCCCAAATGGATCCTGATAATCGATGAGGTCACTTTTCTGATCTGGGACCAGTTTTAATAGTCACTATACGTCTAGGGAGGTCTAGCAGAGTCAGTAATCATCACTTCCATAACAGATTCCAACTTGCCAATAATTTGGCATGTGATGCAGATTGATTTCACCATGAATAATGAGTTTCAACTGCACGGCATGCCATTCATTTGAACGTCAACAGTTTTGCTGGGGCTTTGCTGTAGTCAGCCAATACTCAGTGTTGGGGCTTATTTTTCACTGACACAACATATTGGATGGGAAAACCTCCCTCGTATTTGATCCTCCCCTTCTTTTGGTTACAAATGGCATTACTTTAACCTATTGTTATTCAAATGACTGTTGCTGTCCTCGGCTAAGTATATGAAAGATTATAATAGTTCTGCTCCTAGCAAGAAGGATGTTTCAAATTAATATGTCTGGGTACACAATCCTAGTTGGAGCGATCCAAAGGAAGTTAATAGGCTATTCAATGGTTTCACAGTTTTAATGTTGTTTCTAGAAAGCGACTGATTCATTGGCAGCTAAGCAGCGACAGGCTTTTATGGACAGCACCATTGCGTTACACTTCAATTGTAAAACTGTCCATGCTGATGAACGCTGTTTATAAATGATAATGGTGTTGTTGAAATTACATTTTTATTCTGATGTGATGTGTTACGCATAACTTTAACAGTGCTACATTTCAGTTGGCTAGGACATATGTTTTTACATGGGAAAGGGTTGAATAAGAGGAACCATTTAGTATAGATGTCTCATATGGAACCACACACACACACACACACACACACACACACACACACCCCCACACACACCACACACACACACACACACACACACACACACACACACACACACACACACACACACACACACACACACACACACACACACACACACACACACGACACACACACATGAAGAACATCTTTTAATATATGAGTTGCACCCCCAACCCTTTTTGCCCTCAGAACAGCCTCAATTCGTTGGGGCATGGACTCTACAAGGTGTCGAAAGCGTTCCACAGGGATGCTGGCCCAATGCTTCCCACTGTTGTGTCCAGTTGGCTGGATGTTTTTTGGGTGGTGGACCATTCTTGATACACACGGGAAACTGTTGAGCATGAAAAACCCAGCAGTATTTCAGTTCTTGACATAAACCGATGCACTTGGCACCTAAATCTTTTGTCTTGCCAATTCACCCTCTGAATGGCAGACACAATRCATGTCTCAATAAAAAAATCCTTCTTTAACATGTCACTTTCCCTTCATCTACACTGATTGAAGGGATCATAGCTTTCACCTCGATTTGCCTGGTCAGTTTATGTCATGGAAAGACCAGGTGTTCTTAATGTTTTGTACACTCAGTGTATGTGTAAGTTATCATTTTGATTAAAGTTACTTGTAACCTTCAGACACAATTAATATAATCCCACAGTAGCAGTGAAGAGTATAAATAATACATCAAATAATCCCATATTAGCAGATTCCAGCCATGTTAAGAGGAGGAATAGGGACTCTCTCCCAACAACTGTTCCCCACCAGCAGCCCTCCTAGCCATGGCCACTTCACTGTTTTTCCACCCCAAGAACTGCCCCTGTCGAAATGAGGACAGGATATTTTTTTGTATCGCCAAGGGCGACAGCTCTTCCTGGTGTACCACACATAACGAAAAATGCATTACAGACCAAATATTTTACAATTGACATACATTTAAAAAACACTAACATGGACGTTACAAGTAGGTCAGATAGGGGAGAGGCGTTGTGTTGCGAGGTGTTGTTTTACTTGTTTTTTAAACATATTTTTGCTGTTTCCTTGAGTCATTTGAGATGGAAGGGGGTTCCATGTGATCATAGGTCTACATAATACTGTGCGTTGCCTTGAATTCGTTCTGGATTTGGGGAGTGTAAAGAGGCATGTCTGGTTGGGTAACTATGTCTGTCAGAGCTATATGTAACGGTTCCAATGGTGAATGAAGGAGTCAGGCGCAGAGAGCAGGGTAGTTCCGAGCAAGTGGATATTTTAATATTCCAACAAGAATATAAATGAGACGGCTACGCCACACAACAAAAGGGCGCGTCAAGATACAGTCCAAAAATAACTAGGACAAAATCCACACTATAACAAACACCACAAAACAGAATAACAAGCCCGCACAAAAGTCGGCGGGCCAACTGGGTTTAAATAGCTCACTAACCCTAAACACAAAACAGGTGCAACCAATTAGACAAAACTAAATGAAAACAGAAAAAGGGGATTGGTGGCAGCTAGTAGGCCGGAGACGACGACCGCCGAGCGCCGCCCGAACGGGAAGAGGCACCATCCTCGGCGGGATTCGTAACACTATATGCAAGTTGATTATACAGACAATTTGAACATTTCAACGCAATAATATTTCTCACAAAAGCAAGAATTGATGCAGTGAATCTCTCGTCAACCCTCAACCAGGAAGGACTGGCATGTTGTTGATGTTAGTTCTGTATGTGCAGTTAAGGGCAAGGCGTGCTGCTCTGTTTTCAACCAGCTGCAGCTTTGCTAGGTCTTTCTTTGCTGCACTTGACCATATTACCGGACGGTAATCAAAATGGGACAAGGCCAGAGGCTGAACAACAAGTACAGTTGATTTTTGGGTTAACAACACAGAACATCTTTTAGAGCAGACATACCACTCCCCATCTTAACAACAACTTTGTCAATATGACTTGACCATGACAAAGAAAAGCAACATTACATGATATACCTAGGAGTTTAGCTTCCACAACTTTCTCATACACAACTCCAGTTAAGGTTTATGTCTTAGATAATGTTTTGAACCAAATACAATCCTTTTAGTTGTTMCTTTATTGAAGACCAGTTTAAGACCAGTTTATTATTAACCACTGACTGTAGCTKCTTATTTAGAATTTCAATGAGCTCACAGGCTTTGGGTGCTGACATGTAGAGTGGCAAATCATTTGTAAATATAGAGAAGAGTAATGGCCCAAGGCTCTAACAGTTCTCACAGTTCATTTCTTAAGAGGTGCATGCTTGTCAACAATTGGCATAAATCATTTTACAAACTTCCAGTGCTGCATCTGGATTTACTTCCTCATACACATCAGACCAACATACATTTTATTCATCAACAAAAGAGTCCCGAGAGAACATTTTGTATGATCTCTTATAAATGACTTTAGGCCCAACATTTGGCACTTTGGCTTTCCTTGTTATTGCCACAATGTTATGGTCACTACAGCCAATGGGAACTGATATTGCTTCGGAGAAAAGCTCTGTAGCATTAGTGAAGATATGATCAATACAAGTGGATGTCACAGATCCAACACTATTGGTATGCACTCCAGTTGGTTGAGTGATAGCCTGGGTCATAGTAGAGGCATTAGTCACAGTTAGAAGCTTCCTCTTGAGAGGACAGCTAGTTGCTAACCAGTCAATGTTCAGGTCACCCCACACACACTATCAAGCATTTCACAAACATGATCTAGATACTGACGGTTATCACTTGGTGGCCTGTAGCAACACCCCCAAATAATAGGCGTTTAGATTAGTCCGTTGAACCTGCAATGGCAACACTTCAATAACACTTGACGTGAGATCTTCTCTAAGCATTACAGGAATAAGGCTCTGAATATATACAGCACCACCTCCCCCATAGGCATTCCTGTTTCTTCTGTAGATGTTATATCCTTGTATTGCTACTGCTGTATATTCAAAATAATGAAGTGTCTCAGAAATGGCTAATATATGAATCTTATCTGATGTTTGCAAGTTATTGATTTCATTAAGCTTATTTCTAAAGGCTACACATATTTATATGGGCTACTTTTCGCCCTTTCCTGTGTAGCTTATCAGAGATAGACATAATAGGGAAAAGAATAAACAAACCAACAGAAATAAAAGTATTCAGCAGTCCATTAACTAGTTGGTGTGTGCGTGTGCTGCGGGGTTGAAGCTATGAACCCACAGGCTTGGCTCTCTCATCCCTTCCAGGCTTTTGGGAGGGAGMGTGGACAATGAGCCTGTCATAGTGGATGTAAGCAATGTCTCCACGCACTCTGGCAGCTTTCATGGCTGAGATAAGTTCTCTGCTTTTCTGGTGCACAGCTTCAGGATAGTCCTCTTCGAAGAAGATGTACGCTCCTCTCAAGTTCTTGGCTCTGTTCAGAACAACTACCTTGTCCTTGAACCTCAGGAACTTGACCAGTATCAGCCTGGGCCTGTCACCTGGGCCGGTTCTCCAGTCCTGTGGGCTCGCTCCACCTCAGTCTTCCTGTGGTCCGTCTTCAGTTTCTCAGTGATTATTTCCCTCACTTTGTCCTCAGACTCCGTCCAGATCTCATGTGGCGATTCTGCAATTCCGTCCACAACACTGTCGTTCCGCCTTGATTGGCCTGTTTAAACTCATCGAGCTGACCCTTGGAMTACTGCAAACTATTCTTCGGGTTCAGGACTTTTCTGGTCAAATCGTCCATTATATTTTTAGTTGACTCCACCAGTWTTTGGACYCAACACMTGAAGCTATGTTATTGCTGTTGTAACAATTGCTTGTAGAACAATTTGTTTGCCTAAAATAACCTTGTCCTCAATGGTACTTCCACCGGCTTTGGTCTTTGTCATGGTAGCATGGTATGCTAACACTGGAAATTCCAGCCAGCACAGCTTGCAGGACCAATGGAAATAGCAACAAACAGCAGGGATTTAAACAGCCATAAGCCCGGGAATATCCACGGTCCTAGCCATAAGGGCTAACCACGTCGTGGGCTGTGTTCAAACTGTCAAGGAAACCTCGCTAGGCGCRAAGCAGCAGCTCTTCAGACTTTAGGGTTTGGCAGTATCCCTGGACAGATAGTAGCGGCCCCAGCAAATGAGGCTAACCACATCGCGGGWTCCAAATTAAACTAGGTAGGCTAGTTTCGATTGGAGGAGGGCTTGGGCATGGCTCTTGCTATTGTGTATTGCTTTAACCGAAACAGACAGCACATTATTTACACATGCTGGCTGGTCTAGACAAACACATTTCGAGCTTACTTTGCGTCCATTAGGGCCATGTACAGTGTGATCCAGCTCAGCACTGGCTGGCTGGCTGCAGGTCTGCCTCAAGGAGCCAGGGTTCCGGTCTAGAAGCACAGTTTTGACTGCTCCTACAGTCTTGCTTCGGTACTGCAGTTTAACTGACGCCCGACCCATAGACAGCCACATAGAGAAGTCAGAATAGAAAATTCCTAATAAGACAGTCTTCGCCTTCGTGCGCAAAACTTGCACTGAATTTAAAAAATTGTTTCTGTGACAGATTTTTTTCTGTCACTCACAGCCAAAGATATTAACAATTTATATTCATCCAGTGTCTGCCATCTTTTTGGATAAAGTGATGACATCGTCGCTGCTCGCGCTGCTCACTGTGCGCACTGAGTGCTAGTGCGCATGTGAAGTTGGGCCGTGTAAACCAGATGCAACCTGGTTATAGATGGTTCATGAATCGGCTAATGCGAACGTGAGTGGATTACATTGAAAACAAAGGTCAGACATRTTGGACACAGTCTCTAGTTCTTTTATACCTCAATGGTCTGCCTGTCTCATCAGCCAATACACTGTTTCCCAGAATGTCCCCCCTCCTGGGGTGGGCTGGTTGCAGCTGCTCCCAGGCCCCGAGCAGAGGATATCACCACAGACAGTATCACATCAAGGCTGGGGTTGAAAGGACATGGCTATTGTACTGTGGGGAGGGATGGGTGGGGCCACCCAGACTCATTGCTCCAGCCAAACGGTTGTTTCTTCTCCACAATGAGTCTGGATTTGACTCCCTCCCCGACCCTTCTAGAATGTGAACACATTCAAACCGTCTGATTGGTCCCAGAAACCGATGGGTTGGGCCAGAGCCAGAACAAACGTGGGTAAAGCYAAGTTTWGAAAARTCACCATTGGCTTTGATACTCTMGTCCAGTCGCTGATGATTTTGTTTTGTACAACGGCCATCGTCACCAGAAATGATTTCAAAGATGACAGATTCAGACTAAAGTATGTAGCGATCGATAGAGCAGCAGAAATAATCGTCAGCTAGACTATTAGAGTAAATGAAAACCAAAATAAAAACAGCATTTTGAAAAACAATTAAGTAAACTGAAATAAAAAAATGAAATGAAAAACATTTAAAAAACMAAAACTATCTTTGACTACAAACCTAACAATTTTTTTTATAAAAACCATCCTAAATTATGGTAATTTRTTCCCTAAACTTTAAGCAAAAATCYAATGGGGTTTTCAAGCTTTTTTTCCCGAATGGGTTTTTCGAGCTTCTGAATCTGGTGGGTAAAWGCTYGCAATAGATGCCGATGTTTCAAATAAGCCTAGCTTGTGCATCATTATCACTAGCTATCACTAACTAACAGGAAAGAAATCTGAGGGCGAGCACGGTGCGTGACTGGGCCAAGCTTGACCAACTTGTGAAGTTGGCCCACACCGACCAGATTCAAACTGAAAGCCAGTCGCTGTCTGATGTGGTGCCATGCCTTCTCAACCTTGAGGCGCACTTGCAGTCAACTACTGTTGCAAAACAGTTGGCACAGGTCCTCCTGAAGTCACTGTGTGAGAGCTTCGCATGCATACTGAATCCTCTGGCAGCCAACTTTGATCCAACCCCTGCAGCAGCTTGCCTGATGGACCCAAATATGTCTCTGGCACTTTGCTAAACAGAGATGGAGCCACTGATGAGTCTTTTGCTTTACTTCAACAAATCAGAGAGTACAGCAGCGGAGCAGCAGGACYCCAGGAAGATGCCAGCACGATGAATTCAGCAAGCATCTCGACCACAGCGCTTCAGAAATATAGCTTCCTTGCGTTGAAGATTGTGTCTGAGGTCARTGTCCAGCTGGAGGGTCAATCTGACAGGGCATTAAGTGCACTGTGTGATCTGTGGAAATACTTGGAAGAGGTAAAGAGGGGCATGTTTACAGAGTCACCTCTCCAGCTCTGGCAGGCAAGGAAGGTTGTTTATCCTAAGCTTCACCCTGTGGCACTGGATCTGGTTTCTGCCCATGTATCCCAGGTGTTCGTGGAGAGAATATTCTCTGTCTGTGGTCAACTGTCATCAGGCATGAGAAACTGAATGACCACCTCTCTGGAACCCAGAGTCTTATTGAAGAGAAACCAGAAAATCTTGTTGGGGTTGAACGAAACAAGCACACAGCACAACACACACACACACACACACACACACACCACACACACACACACACACACACACAACACAACACACCACAACATCAGATTTGTGTAGCAGTGTTGTATTGCTTATTTTTGCTGTTGCAGCTGTTTTCATGAACCCTATTTGAAGGGGTTAGTCGGTGATACACATGTGTTAATAACATAAACATAACATGTCAAATGTGCAATGACTTAATTTTTTCTGTCAGATAAAGGCAAAGGTATTTGATTCTTCTTACATCTACTACTAAAGTTTAAAAAAGGTTGGATTGGTGTAAACATTGGCAAGAGAGTTTCCTTCCGCCATATTTCTTGCACCAGTCTAGGTGCTTATCCTTTAAATCCAAGTCACATTAGGATGATTTATAATTTAAACCTAACTAAACCTATGCCCTGGCCATGGATTTGTATGGGAGTCCTGTAGTGACCAAAACCCAGTGTCAGCATGGGCAGCGCCATTGAGGACTTTCGCCGCTTTGATTTAGTCAACTGGGTAGCATGACCGGGTTGGCATGACCTGATGACTCAGTTGGAGTCGTGACAGCCGGGTCATCAGAGGGATCAGCCATACATTTTACTTGTGAAGAGGAAAATTGACTTTCAAGATGGAGATGGCCTCGATGACGCGCTGCCCATGCTCTCACAGACGCCATCATGGCACAGATACAAGAGATGTTAGTCTATCAAAGTCTATGATCCTGGCACCCTCACCTTATGTACAGTTGAGTCGGAAGTTTACATACACCTTAGCCAAATACATTTAAACTCAGTTTTCTTCACAATCCAAACATTAATCCAAGTAAAAAATGGCATGTCTTAGTCCGTTAGGATCACCACTTTATTTTAAGAATGTGAATGTCATAATAATAGTGGAGAGATGATTTATTTCAGCTTTTATTTCTTTCATCACATTCCCAGTAGGTCAGAAGTTTAAATACACTCCAATTAGTATTTGGTAGCATTGCCTTTAAATTGTTTAACTTGGGTCAAAGTTTCAGGTAGCCTTCCACAACTTCCCAAAAAAGTTGGGTGAATTTTGGCCCATTCCTCCTGACAGAGCTGGTGTAACTGAGTCAGGTTTGTAGGCCTCCTTGCCCGCACACGCTTTTTCAGTTCTGCCCACATATTTCTCATAGGATTGAGGTCAGGGCTTTGTGATGGCCTCTCAATACCTTGACTTTGTTTGTCCTTAAGCAATTTTGCCACAACTTTGGAAGTATGCTGGGGTCATTGCCATTTGGAAGACCCATTTGCAACCAAGCTTTAATTCCTGACTGATGTCTTGAGATGTTTTTTCATATATCACATCATTTTTCCTCCCTCATGATGCCATCTATTTTGTGAAGTGCAGCAGTCCTTCCTGCAGCAAAGCACCCCCACAACAATAATGATGCCACCCCCGTTCTTCACGATTGGGATATTCTTCACGCTTGCACCTCCCCTCCAAACATAAACAACAGTTCTATTTTTGTTTCATCAGACCAGAGGACATTTCTCCAAAAAGTACGATCTTTGTCCCCTTGTGCAGTGGCAAACCGTAGTTGGCTTTTTATGGCGGTTTTGGAGCAGTGGCTTCTTCCTTGCTGAGTGGCCTTTCCGGTTATGTCGATATCGGACTCATTTTAACTGTGGATATAGATACTTTTGTACTGTTTCCTCCAACGCATCTTCACAAGCCGGTCCTTTGCTGTTGTTCTGGGATTGATTTGCACTTTTCGCACCAAAGTATGTTCATCTCTAGGAGACAGAACGCGTCTCCTTCCTGAGCGGTATGACCGCTGCGTGGTCCCATGGTGTTTATACTTGCGTACTATTGTTTGTACAGATGAACTTGGTACCTTCAGGCATTTGGAAATTGCTCCCAAGGATGAACCAGACTTGTGGAGGTCTACAATTTTTTTCTGAGGTCTTGGCTGATTTCTTTTGATTTTCCCATGATGTCAAGCAAAGAGGCACTGAGTTTGAAAGTAGGCCTTGAAATACATCCACAGTTAACCTCCAATTGACTCAAATTATGTCAATAAGCCTATCAGAAGCTTCTAAATCCATGACATAATTTTCGGGAATTTTCCAAGCTGTTTAAAGGCACAGTCAACTTACTGTATGTAAACTTCTGACCCACTGCAATTGTGATACAGTGAATTATAAGTGAAATAATCTGTCTGTAAACAATTGCATGCACAAAGTAGATGTCCTAACCGCCTTGCCAGAACTATAGTTTGTTAACAAGAAATTCGTGGAGTGGTTGAAAAACGAGTTTTAATGACTCCAACCTAAGTGTATGTAAACCTCCGACTTCAACTMTATTACTGTCCCCCAGTGGCAAGAAGTGACATCCCCAAAAAACTATAGGCCTACAATACATAAATGGTTCCTAGCCTCCCTAAGACTAGAACTGAAACTAAATAATATAACATTTTAAGGTTTTATCAAACTGAAACTAAATAAAAATAGTCAATCAAGTTGGAAAACTAACTGAAACTAAACTGAATTTCAAATACAAATCTAAAAACTTGTAGAAATACAACCTATTATTAAACAGCAAAACTATTATAACCTTGGTCGTCAGGCAAGGGGATTTGAGCTCCTGAACGCCTGTGTGTGATGTGGATAGTGAAAATGTAAGAGTAGGTCTACAGCACAACCCCCAACTCCTCTCCAGTATACATGAATCTGATTGAACCAGGAATCACAATACCATTCACAGAGCAGTGGGACTAAACCGTTCCACAGCAACCACATCAGCGTGACCTGTGCTCTTTGTGAATGCCTTCTGTGCAGCAGGCAAGGCCAAGACTGTGCTCTGCGCTTATTAATATGTAATAATAMATATAATATAATAATACACTTTTATCCAAAACAACTTACAGTCATGCGAGCACACATTTTACGTATGGACGGCCCCTGGAATTGAACCCAGAATCCTGGCATTTCAAGCACCATTCTCTACCAACTGAGCCATACGGGACCACATTTCTCCCCTGGAACACTTGGACAACGTTGGGCCAATGCTTGGACAACGTTGGGAGGAGGCATTGACAGCTGGATGCTGCCTTGTAATTAGAGCCTGTGTATTGATGTGACGTCACCCCATGCACTCTTCAGGAAATGAGACTTGTATAATTTGAAGGGAGAGAGATAAGGGGAGGGGTGTATCTTTGGCTAGGTCCATTAAGCACCATTTGAATGTCTTATCACTCAGCAAGAATTCAAATATAAAAAATTWATTGTGGCGTGTTTGTGTCTGCCTGTATGTACATTTTGTGTGTGTCTCACCGTACTTCAGAAGTGTCAGAGGTGAGGCTTGCTCTGGAGATATCATTTGCCGTGGCTGTTTTTATATAGTTAAAGCCGTTCAAAACAATGAATGGATGTGAACAAATGATGTTTGCTCTCAAATAATGTAGAGTTGAAGTCGGAAGTTTACATACACTTAGGTTGGAGTCATTAAAACTCTTTTTTCAACCATTTCTTGTTAACAAACTATAGTTTTGGCAAGTCGGTGAGGACATTTACTTTGTGCATGACACAAATAATTTTCCCAACAATTGTTTACAGACAGATTATTTCACTTATAATTCACTGTATCACAATTCCAGTGGGTCAGAAGTGTACATACACTAAGTTGACTGTGCCTTTAAACAGCTTGGGAAATTCCAGAAAATGATGTCATGGCTTTATATCATTTGAGTCAATTGGAGGTGTAACTGTGGATGTATTTCAAGGCCTACCTTCAAACTCAGTGCCTCTTTGCTTTACTTCATGGGAAAATTCAAAGAAATCAGCCAAGACCTTAGAAAAGCAATTGTAGACTTCCACAAGTCTGGTTCATCCTTGGGAGCAATTTCCAAACACCTGAAGGTACCACGTTCATCTGTACAAACAATAGTACGCAAGTTTAAAACCCATGGGCCCACGCAGCCGTCATACCTGTCACGATCGTTAGAATAACTGGACCAAAGCGCAGCGTGATCTGGGTTCCACATCTTTTTATTACTAGGTGAAACTCACAGCAAAACAAAACAGTAAATAGCCAAACGAAACGTGAAGCTGCTATAGTGCTCACAGGCAACTATACATAGTCAAGACCCCACAAAGCACAATGGGGAAATGGCTACCTAAATATGATCTCCAATCAGAGACGACGATAAACAGCTGCCTCTGATTGGGAACTATACCAGGCCAACATAGATATCTAATTCCCCTAGATAACCCACCCTTAATCACACCCCGACCTAACCAACATAGAGAATAAACAGCTCTCTATGGTCAGGGCGTGACAATACCGCTCAGGAAGGAGACGCATTCTGTCTCCTAGAGATGAACATACTTTGGTGAGAAAAGTGCAAATCAATTACAGAACAACAGCAAAGGACCTTGTGAAGATGCTGGAGGAAACAGGTACAAAAGTATCTATATCCACAGTAAAATGAGTCCGATATCGACATAACCGGAAAGGCCACTCAGCAAGGAAGAAGCCACTGCTCCAAAACTGCTCCAAAACTCTCTACTATTATTCTGACATTTCACATTCTAAAAATAAAGTGGTGAGCCTAACTGACCTAAAACATGGAATTTTTACTTGGATTAAATGTCAGGAATTGTGAAAAACTGAGTTTAAATGTATTTGGCTAAGGTGTCTGAAAACTTCTGACTTCAAATGTATGTACAGTATTTTTTATGAGAAGGGTTGCCGAGGCAAGGCATAGTTATTTGAGTTGACGCGGGTAGCTCATCTTGGGTCAAACACAGCAAGTGATGGGATATGAGTAAATTAGCCAGACAGACCTACTATCTTAATATGCGTGGACTTAATATGGTCATAATTATGGCAATATATTTTTATGTTCATTGACCTGACAGTAATAGTTTACATGAATGAAGAGAGCATGGCTGTGCATGGAAGAAAAGTGGATCATAATCACGTGTTTTTCAGGAATATTTTWGTAAAATGCTGAGAGATTATGTTTCTTTGATTTTAACAGCTCTCGTACCATTTCTTCGGTGTGCGTGCGTGTGTGTTTGTTCTTGTGTCTCGCTGAGAGAGGGGGGCCGTTTGTGTGTGCGAAGTACGGATGTGTGTGTAGGGGCTGTGCCTCGCCCGTGTGTGTGAGTCATGTTTCACATTAGTATTTCTCCGGAGGTCAGGTTAGGCGTTGCACCTCCACGGTTTAACTTCAAAGTTCACTCAATTCTCCCCCCCACCCCGCATCCCATTCCACTGGGTGAGCYATACGCTCCCGTATCAAAGGTGAAAACTAATCTGGCCAGTGAAATTCCTCTTTTCGCATCCAAACACTATGTGGCGGCCTGCCTGTCTGCCTGCCTTATGTCATAATGAGACCCAAACATGTAAATGGGAGCAGGATGAGATGGAGCGGCCACTTAGGCCTAAATGGCTGCAGGTAGCAGAGCTGTCAGGGTGTGAAATGGGATTGGCCTTGTTGTCATGCAATCCATAATCAAAAAATGGAGGAGAAGATTGCAGAGGAAGGGAGGGAGGGAGGGTGGGAAATGGGATAGCATAGGGGGTCGGAAGGTGTGAGGCAGAAGTTTCTCAGCCATGAACGTACACTCCCATAGTCTACACACGCACACTGTAAATACACATGGACATGCTGCACGTAGGCATATGCAATAAGCACAACACTTTTTTTGTCTTTCCCTGCTCTCTTTTCTCTTCCAGACCTATCAAGTTGTGTATTGCTGCCACACATCATTGTAGGCTAGTTATGGTCTGGCCCTGATGGGGATTCAGAAGTGTCTAGTCTTTGACAAGCCCTTCATCCGCACTCGGAAATTTCAGTCTGAAGTGTTTTGGAAACAATGTGGTTTTTATGATGATCGTAATAGAGTCATCAGAGCTCCAACATTACATTACAGTGCTTTTTTATGGGCCGGCGGCACTCGGATGCCATCGGAGGCCTCTGTTGGTTCAGGAGACCGAGAAACAAATGTGTTGAACAGGAATAGACAAGAGGAAGTCTCTCTGGTGAGCTTTCTGATTGCACTAGCTGAGTTATTGRTAAAGGGACATTTGAGCACTTTTAACTTTTTAACATCATATTCATTATCTCCAGCAGCATACCAGTCTTCGAATGTGAAAATGCCACKTCCCTGGCTGGAAACTCATTGTAGTTTTTGAAAATCAGTTTAAAAAAAGCATTCCTCCCAATGACATCATAGCGACAGATTTTCTAAATACCTTTTCCTCATTTCCTTTTCAGTGTAGAACATAGAGATGTGCAGTGATGTATGGGCGTGGTAAACATTGGTTGRACCTCCGTCACTCGGTCGCGRCGTTGCCATTGTTATCAACATTCTACAAATGCCGCAGCATATTGATGTCTGACTGATCGTAAAATGCCAAGTCTTTTCTAAACGGCGGCTAATGACTATATCGTCAAATTTACACTAGTGGCCTAGAAATACATTGCTYCAGTAGACAAACAACTTGTCGAAAWCAACTTTGACGTCATTATGATGTTGTCAAGTTTACAAAGTAGAAAATTTGAATTAGTTGCCAGAATCTTGCAGTATCCCTTTAACCTGTGGAGTGTTATTGTTATTCTTTGTTGGGCACTTTAGAAGAAAATTGCAGTTTTGTGTACAGTGTATCAACCAGTGAGGGAGGAGATTGATGTTGTCCATATTCTCTCTAAGTGTTGAGCAGCATGTGGTCTCAGAAGGCGTAAGGAACGTGTGTGTGTGTGTGTGTGTGTGTGTGGTTTCTGTGTGTGCGTGCGTGCGTGCGTGCGTGCGTGCGTGCGTGCGTGCGTGCGTGTGTGCGCGTGTGCGTGTGTGTGCAGAGAGCATACAGAGCTAAGCATCCATTGAGACTGCTGTGTAGTAAAGAGGGGATGAGTCACCCTCCTCTCACTCTCAGCCCCAGACAGCGCCCACCAGCCAGCTCTCCACCGGGTAGGCCACCATGTGAATATGTCAATAGATTATCCTCTTAGAAAAGCACTGCATTTTTCAAGTATAGATGTTATCATAGTCTGACAAGGTATTCAACAGATAATGTGGGTTCTATGTACATGTATGTAGGTTGAGAGCCAAGCTTGGTTAGMGAAATGTGGAGGTCATCTTATTTCGTCATTCAGACGTGTTTCAGGTTGTTTCATTTGTTCATTTAGGAACTCTCAGCCTACAGTCATTCCTTCAACATCCTTTCCTTGTAATCATGGTTGAGTAACTTTATGTAATGCTGAACAGTGAGTGGGCTCCGCCGCAGACGCGCACACACACACACACACGCACACACACACAGGGGCCAAGGTCACTCCACAGAGCACTTAGTATAGGTCACTTAAGCTCATAGCTTCAAGTCTATTAAGAAAAGAGACTGCAGTAACTAGAGTGATACAGTATACACTAAGTGTACAAAACATTCCTAATACCTTCCTAGGATTGAGTTGCGCCCCCTTTTGCCCTCAGAACCGCCTCAATTCGTCGGGGCATGGACTTTACAAGGTGTCAAAAGGCATTCCACAGGTTTGCTGGCCCATGTTGACTCCAATGCTTCCTACAGTTGTGCCAAGTTGGCTGGATGTCCTTAAGGTGGTGGACCATTCTTGATGCACACGGGAAACTATTGAGCGTGAAAACCCCAAGCAGCGTTGCAGTTCTTGACACACTCAAACCTGTGCGCCTGGCACCTTCTACTATACCCCTTTCAAAGGCACTTCAATATTTTAATATCACCCTCTGAATGGCACACACYCAATCCATGTCTCAATTGTCTCAAGGCTTACAAATCCTTCTTTAACCTGTCTCCTCCCCTTCATCTACGCTGAARGAAGTGGATTTAACAAGTGACACCAATAAGGGATCATAGCTTTCGCCTGGTCAGTCTATATCTCAGAGCTGTTCGTAATGTTTTGTACACTCGGCGTAATTCAGATACACAGCAAATGTTACTTCCTTTTAATCTAAGGCAGAGGAAGAGACTCTGGGGACTTGATGTTAACCGTATCCTTWGATGTGTAAGTAGAGGAATAAAGCCCAAATTATACACAGGACCCTTAAATAACGATGTCTGGAGGGACGTTTCACCGTATTCCAAACGAGATACATCATCTCATAATGGTCCATAATATGACGTGTTTTTGTATTTGATTGAACTTGACGTCATTACACAAACAACAGTGTGCTTCACGTGCATGTCTCTGTCAACAGCTCGATCCTATCTGTCTTATTCCCGTCTCCGAGGTTATACGAGCATTCGGGCTCACATCCCATAGTGAAACGTTGTAGAAATACATGTTGCGTAATGGTTTTCGGGAACATCGCCTGCTAGTCACCTTTCACCTTTCACTGAAGCACGTGACAAATAAAAAGTGATTTGTCCAGGGAGGGAGTTTGACTGGCCTGCTCCCCTGAGTGTTATTGGGTGGTTATAGATGGGTTTGATTCGCACACTCTCCAGTTCCGTTCCAGAACGGCTGCTCAGGGATGATAAAGCATGGTGCTGGATGGAGCCGGGAGCCCTTCGGGCAGTCCGCCAAGGGACGTTAAATGTGTGTGTGTTCCTGTAAGTCTCCGCATTTTTTCGTCGTATGCATGTGTGAGGGGGGAAAAGAACAAGGGAGAMATATTGAGCGCATGCGCTTCAGTTTGACCGTAATCCTTAAATCTTCATGAAAATAAATATTGGTATACAGACACCATCTTAGCACAGCACCTCCCAGACCCCACTGACTCCATGATCTCTCAAATGTTCAATGTAACTGGGATCTTTTGAGATTATGGATTATTGGATTGGGCCTGGTTTAATTAACACTAGTAATCTGATTTTCGGGGATGGTGGGGGAGAGCGCGTGTCGTGTGGATTAAATGTGTAGCGACAACACAGACACGGGATAAAGAGGCTGTTTGGCTGCAGAGGGGAAAGGGACAATGGAGCGTGCTTAGACGGAACATGGCGGCTAATCCAGAATAGGCTTAGCCGGCCTGGGCACGGTAATACTGTGGCTCAGTCTGTAGTGAATTGTGCTGTCAGGGCCGGGACAGGGGCCCCGCTAAACACACTAATAATGTCCACACAGCCAGCCAGGCAACACTCACTGATGTAATACGATAGTAATAATGATAATAATAGCTGTGAGTGGTCTGGATGGAAGAATCCTATTGGAAACTGTCTGGCTGCTGTTCTTATCTGACGCTGGGAGTAGGGCTGGGTTGGGAAGAATAAGTGAGGAATGGGAATTSTTCAGAGCCTGGTGCTACAAGGTATTGCAAGGAGACATCACTCAGTATCACTGCTATATGAACAATTAMGGATATACTGTATTTTTTTGTTCCCCCTACAGGCAAACTATGATGGTTATGGATATTGCATTATGTGTCTGTTAAGCAACGACACTCTTAGAAAAAAAGAGAAAAGGGTTTAAAAGGGTTTGTCGGCTGTCTCCATAGGAGAACCCTTTTTGGTTCAAGGTAGAACCCTTTTTGGTCGAGGTAGAACCCTTTTGGGTTCCATGTAGAACTCTGTAGAAAGGGTTCTACGTGGAACCAAAAAGGGTTCTTCAAAAGGTTATCCTATGGGGACAGCCGACTATCTATCTGAGGTTTTTCTAAGAGTGTCGAGACAATACCAGCGATGATAATGATAAACGGATGTTTTGCAATTGGGAGAATATGCAGGTATTTTTCTCCATTTCCTGGGACGTTGATTTTCAACCAATGGGATCATTCGGTTGTGAGATCAAGTTGATGTGCCAGTATTTGGCATCAATCACCCTGCAGTCTTTGTTCTCCTGTCCACTGTATGAGAGGTCTGTCTCTCCCTGCATCTCCCCAGGAGTTTTACCACTGGGACTGGCAACGCTGAGAACTATTTGTTCAAAGCAGGCAGTCATGCACCCTGCAGTGTGATTCACAATTTTTCTCGGTCTGGTGAAAGTGACATCTCCCTCCTCCCCCACTCCTCCTCCATCTTGCCCTTCTTCTTTACTTCTAACCCTCCATACATTGCACCTTTTTCCTKTCCTCTCTTCCACCTCTACATGCTCTTTTTTCTTCTCTTCATCACCCTCCTCCCCCCCTTCCCTTTCCTCCCCTCCCCTTTCCCCTCCTCTCCTCTGAGCGCCTTCCTACCGTTTGACCCGAGCCAGTCGGATGACTGTTAGTGTTCCTCCAGTCACCTCACCCCACAGCAGTAAATCCAGTCCTGGGCAGCCCCGTGAGCTAAAGTCCCCTGTAACGGTTCTCGTCGAAAGGAGTGGACCAGTGTTCATGATTTTTATTATCAAAAAAACACTCAAACAAAATAACAAAACGAAAGTGAACAGTTCTGTCAGGTAACAGACACTAAACAGAAAACAACATCCCAAAAGAAAAAATGACAACTTATATATGATCCCCAATCAGGGACAACGATAGACAGCTGCCCCTGATTGGGAATCAACCACACCAACATCGAAATAAGGAAACTAGAATGCCCACCCTAGTCACACCCTGACCTAACCAAAATAGAGAATAAAAACCTCTCTACGGCCAGGGCGTGACATCCCCTCCTGCAGCGCCATTTCTCAGATACTAGGACTGCTCCTGGAGTTATGGGGATACTCTCAGCAGGCTATATATGGATAGGGTATAAAGATTTAGTTGAGTATATATGGATTTTACTTAGCAGGAGGCTCCTTGAATCCAATATGAGGGCATTTGACGAGTAGTTTTGATTGGTTCAGTCAGTCAAGTGGTAAATGGTTGAATATGGTGTAAAGGCTCAGGGGCTAAGAGGCAGAGCTTCAGTAGTCTCAGTTACCATTATCGCCTCAGTGATGATGATGATCTGGTGATGTTGATATGTCCCATGAGACACTTTGACCCCGGGAACTTGCCCTTCGCTGTACTTTTAACCACTCTGGACGGATAAAAAAAGGTCCTGTCATTTCAGATTGTCATTACTATAGCTGAGAATTGTACTTGTACTTGGCAATCAGCCCTCCCTCTCCTTTTGCCTCATTCCRTCTCTTTTCCTTGCCCTCTCACGCTCTCTCCCCCTCCTTCCACGTACAAATGCTCTCTCTCGCTCTCTATTTCACCCTCATCTTCTCTCTCCCTCTCTTCAGCTTCCTCTCCCTCTTTCTCTCMCTCACTCGCTTTCCCTGCCATCCCCCTGCCTCTCTCAGTTCAGGCTCCATTGAACTGACTGGTGATGTTCTGAGTGGTCGTCTCTCCCTGTCACACTGTCATATATCTGTAAGAGATCCAGATCCGCCTCTGGCCATAGCCCTCTTACCCTCCAGCCCTGACTATTAGTGCTCGGCACACAGGACAGCAGGGTCACGGGCCCCCACAGGCCTCTATCGGCCCCTACCGGTCCCTGTGTGAGCCTGTGTGTTAGCTGGTCAGGGAAGTGGTGATAGAGAAGGACAGCTGTGTAGAATACASTCACGGCCATGAACACAGACGGGGTATCATAGAGATACAGAGCTACGGGGCCAACCCTGTTCACTCCCATACCATGTCTCTCCTATCTGTACCTCAGTAGTGGTGCCCATTCAGTTTTACGGCTGCGTAGTGGTGCCCATTCAGTTCAATGCAGCCAAATCAATGGCGCTAACTTTCATGTGTCCTGATGGAAGGGATGTGAAAACATTGGTCCTATCCTCCTATTCACCTCACTACTGGTTTCAACTGCCCCATGCAGTTTTACCAATGGTCACAGTACAGCCAAATCAATTGGAGCTAGGCTAGCTTTCTTATTTCTTGATGGATATGATGTGGAAGAACATCTGTTTACCCAACCCTGAAAGAGGAGCAAACCATTCCCAGAGAACGATGTACATAGTTGTCACGCTGATGTGTGTGTGTTCTCAGTGTGACGTGACAGCATAGTAACGCTTCTGTGTGAGCCCTGTAAAGGGCAATATATGCTTCCAGATGTGTAGCGCAGATGCAGCGGGATGTTGAAGTTTTCCTAATGAGCGTCTGCTACTCTAGTAGAATGACATTAAGAGAGAGAGAGAGAGAGAGAGAGAGAGAGAGAGTCATGCTGATTCTCTCGCTCCCCGGGAGCGCTATGTGTGTTTTGCAAATTCGGAGAATGGTTTGCACGACATAACGGTTTTTGTGGACCATTGTTCATGTGGTAATGAGCATTGTGCGAGTGTGTTTTGTATTCGGTTGCCCAGCTACAGCATACACATGAGGTCCACTTCCTTTTCTATGCGCTTCGACTGTCATATACAGTACATTGTTTGTTTGTCGACGTAGTGTGTGAAATACCATACCATATGTCGTGTCTGACCCTGGTCTCTCTCTCTCTCTATCTTCACCCCCCCCTCTCTCTCTGCCCCCCTCCGCCACTCTCTCCCCCACTGTCTCGTTGTCTCTCTTCTCCCATGTCCATTTCTCTCTCAATTCAAAGCATTGAGTACAATTGCATAATCGTATATATCCTTTCTCTCTCTCTCTCTCTCTTTCTCCCGTAGGATCTGAAGAAGGTGCTTTCTTTCCCCCCGTACCCTGGGGAGTTTCTGCACCCGGTCGTGTATGCCTGCACGGCTGTTATGTTGCTCTGCCTCTTCGCCTCCATCATCACCTATATCGTGCACCACAGGTAAAAKCCCTTGGAATACTGTGTGTGTGGTGGTGGGCGGGAAAGGGAGGGGGGATGTGTCTGTCTGCGTGGATGTGTACAGTATGTGTGTGTCTGTTTGTTTCAGTTCCGTGTTGAAAGGATTTGAAGTGAGTTCTCATCTTRAGTTAACCAACCACGCTTGGTAAAKACACACACACATCCAGGTCATGTATCCATCACAACACACCGCCTCTCCTTTTTGTGATTTTTCTTTCTTCATTTTCCTCCGTCACGCTCCTGGGTTGTGAGTCAGCCGCTGTGGGCCGAACTCAGACGTCTGAACTGGAGGATTGATGTGTGTGCGCGCGCGTGTGTCTCAGTGCCGTTTAGAGGGATGTGTGTGCGCGTGCGTGAGCCAAACTACCCCTACTCCATAATGTCGAGACCACCTCAGTCACCTCTCTCCGTATAGTCTTTGAATCCCTGAGGGCTGTGCTATATGTCAGTTCGTCTCGTCGTCCTCTACTGATGATCCAGTGTGGTCTCCAGGCAACCTGGATAGCTTGTTATTTGTTCGGGCCTCATTTTCCCCTTTTGAGTCTTTGTTAGTCACTCACGAGCAATGGAGTAAGCGACTGAATGTGACGAGCATTCATTCCTTCTGTACTTTCACTGTGCTGAGGAATAAAAGACCGAAAAMAAAATTGTTCCATGTCTCTGAAACGACAGATGAAGTAAACGAGACCTTTTTGGTTCCGATGGGAAGTAGATAGGTGTAATGGGTCACGAAGGTCTATGAGCAAATGTAAGGTTGGGAGTATGAGGCAACTCTGAGAAAGAGGGAAAAGAGATATTGACAAAATGAAGGGCTATAGACGGGTTGGTTGTTCAGCAATAAAACCGACGCGTGCSCAACTATGGGGCAACAGACGGGGTTGGTTTAGACTGTTGACAACATGCAAACTATATTTCGTCTCCAATGTTTATCGAAAACATAAATACATTTGTACAATGAGCACTTGTTGTCTCTCAAATACATTGTTACAGTTGTTGGTTAACTAGCTAGCGAATTTTTTTGTCATATTAGCATTGACATAAAATCAGTCAAAACACCTCAAAACAAGACATGGTATTAAGAACAAGATGAAACGAGTCACTTACAATTCCCCACATTGGCAGTTTCTTGTCATTGTTGGTAGCTATCTGTGCGCGTCGTTTTCATGACGTTGTCACCTAACCCGATCTAGAAGGGTAGATGGATGATGAAGACAGGTAACTGCAGTCTGGGAGGAGTGATGTCGTCGGCGGCTCCACGACTGCAGTCGGGAGACACCCTGATCTCTGAGGGAACGAGCCATCGTCTCACAGCTGCAGCAGGAGTACAACACGACAACACCTCGCCTCCCTCCATGTCCAAAGGCATAACAACATAGCCACGCCGTGTCTTCCTTACTGTAGAAATGCTCTAAGGGCGACATTCTGAATTGAGATCCTTGCACACCAGTCTCCCATTGATGTCAGTGAACGATTTACGCGAAAGCCTTGAGTTGTGAACGCAGATCTCAAATCAGAAAAATGTCCTAAATGTGTAGAAATAACTTCACTGACTGTCATAACGTTAGTGTATTTCAAACAAACGGAGTGTGTATTGACTGAATAGTGACGCTGGTGAGCCTATTATCAAGGGTTTATTCCATTCGGACTCCAAGTTCACCCTTGAGAATATCCGCTCGGGCCAAGGAGAACAAGTGAGAGGTCAGTTTAGCCACATGCTCTCCCGGGGGAACGAGGAAGTGGAGGGGTTCCAGGTGAATGCACTTGACCCAATAAGAGCCCATAGCCAAGCCCATGACAAGCACTYGGAGGCAGGCAGAGGCTGCAGTGATTTATGGCCCTCTCCTGGAGCCTCCCGGTTGTAGTTTAGCACCTAAAAAGCAGCTCTTCCTCTCCTCTTTGGCACATAACACTGCACACTAACTCAGACACGCCTCACAGGATACTGCTGCTCTCTCTCTTTCTCGATCTCCCTCTCTCTCTGTCTGTATGTCTCTCTCATTATCACTTGTTTTCACTAATGCTCTCTCTCTGGTCTCTCTCTCTCTGGTCTCTGGTCTCCCTCTTCCTGTGGTCTCTCTTACGCTCTCTCTTTCAGTCTTGCGCTCTCCCTCTCTTTCTCTCGACAGAGGTTGCTTTCCTATACATGTCTTCCCCCTGGTGTATAATGGCACTGGTGAAAATGATGAGGATAATGCTGATTTAGGATACTGGATAGATAGTTTATTTGACCTGGATACCACATCCGGATTGGCTAACCCACATATTCTTAGTATTTTTTTCCAACAGCTGGACACAGAGTGGCAATATAGGTTAAGTGCCATGCCTAAGGGTCTCTCTCTCTCTCTTTCTTCAGAATGGCATGGCTCCCAAAGTTGTTATATTTATTCTTGGTAATACTAATTAACCCCCTCAAAGACATTCTTTAAAAAAAGTATACTCGGTCATAACACACTTTATATGGACAAATAAAACACTTTGAATGAAAAGGAAGGTTTTACAACTTCCTGAGTCTGAGGGTGGTTTTCACCTTATATCAACTCACCACCCAAATCCAATCRAATTTTATTGCGGGTGAAGTGAAATGCTTGTGATCCTAGCTCCACCAGTGCAGTAGTATCTAACAGTGCAGTAGTATCTAAAAACGATTCACAACCATACACACAAATCTAGAAATATATAAATATTAGATTGAGCAATGTCGGAGTGGCATTGACTAAAATACYGTAGAATAGAATACAGTATATACATATGATATGAGTGAAGCAGTATGTAAACATTATTAAAGTGACTAGTGTTCCATCATGGGCTTTTAACTTACGACACATAGTTAAAGGCCGTAAAGAGGAACAATGGGTACATATTTAAGATGCACATGCTCATCCCCAGAATCTTTCTACGTGACTATTTTCAAAGGATAAAGCTAAGAACATGAACAACTTCATAGTTAAGAACACMATAACAATTTGGCAGAAAATGAAACGTATTCTACAAGAACCAATATCACACCCTAAAAACACAACCTTATGGAAAAATCCTTGGATAGTTTTTCAGAATTCACCAATAAATTGGTCCACATGGAAAACTAAAGGCATAGAGTACTTGGTAATAGGAAATACATGTATTTCCATGACAGAATTTTAAAAAGCAGTTCTGGAGGAACCAATGTATATTTTCACATGCATTGCAAGTTTCATATGAAGAAATGTCTATTTGAAATATTTTGGACGTCAGAGCAATCTTAAGGAATTCCTATTTGAGTCAGAAAAGGATATTCATATGACAGGTTAAGATATACAAAACCTTGCAGAGAGCCTATCCAACTGACAACTATTGGAACCAAGACTTAGAAATAACTGATATTGGCACACGATGGAGGGAATGTTGGAACATAACTAACGTAGCATAACATAACTACAGTTAACAAAAATGTACGATTAATCCAGTATAAACGAATGTATAGAATGTATTACACGAGACAAAACATTTTTTTTTTTTTACAGCAGTCATGTCTTAAGTGTAAAACTAACAATGACTCAATAATTCATGCCTTCTGGGAATGCTTTAAAGTCCAAACGTCATGGTCGGAGTTAGAAAGTTGGCTGTCAGAAGTATTACAATGTAAATGTACTTTTAATCCATCTGTCTGCGTATTTATTTCAAGACATGGCAAATGAGGGTGCAGAGATACCCGACGGGTTGGAGAACACTTTTCTCGTCAATCATCATAAAGAACGTATAGTTACTGCAAATCAAACAATCCTCCATTGTTAACACAATGTAAAGGGAAAGTGGTTTATTGTCTAAATGTTGAAAGTGCGTGGGCGACGGAGAGAAACAAAATGGTGCAGTTTGAGGCCATGTGGCAGAGAGTGACTTTCATCTCATCCCGTTATTTCTATTTTCTCATCCATCTATTTTCTGTACTTCCCTGTATATGATCTGAACGATGAATTGTATGACATGTCTGTGCTTTAAAATCTGTATATTAATTTAGGGGATATGTACATTGCATTTCACCAGATTTTCACCTCATCCCCATATTTCTCATCCCCTTATATCCGAATAAATTACCAGAATGATGAAGTGGGTATTTTGAAAACTCTAAAATGTTCAACATCCTCTCCATCAATCTGTAATCCATTCCCCTGATTTTCTGTGCTATTCATATTTATTTGACTGACTGTGTGGGTTTTTCTTTTGGCAGCACAATCCGCATCAGTCGGAAGGGATGGCACATGCTCCTCAACTTCTGTTTCCACACGGCTCTGACCTTCACTGTGTTTGCCGGAGGCATCAATCGAATCAAATACCCCATCATCTGCCAAGCAGTAAGTGCACTGCCTTTTCATTCCTGCCCTCTCAAAGCTCTCCAGGGGAATTGATTATGAATGTCTATTGAGGTGCTCTGAGTGCACAGTGCAGTACGTGCAGTACGTATAGCTCTCTCTCTCTCTCTCTCTCTCTCTCTCTCTCTCTCTCTCTCTCTCTCTCTCTCTCTCTCTCTCTCTCTCTCTCTCTCCCTCTTCCCCCCCCCTCTCCTTCTCTCTCTCTCTCTCTCTCTCTCTCTCTCTCTCTCTCTCTCTCTACTCTCTCTCTCTCCTCTCTCTCTCCTCTCTCTCTCTCATCTCTCTCTCCTCTCTCTCTCTCTCTCTCTCTCTCTCTCTCTCTCTCTCTCTCTCTCTCTTCTCTCTCTCTCTCTCTCTCTCTCTCTCTCTCTCTCTCTCTCTCTCTCTCTCTCTACAGTGTTAGACAGTACAGTACAGTCCATCCAGCTTAATTTGCCTACCCTACAGTAGAGAATGGAATGCTTTATCCAGCTAGCTGTCTTCCTGTGTGTTTCCTATTGACATATTGGCTGGCAGTACATATCCTGTGATGAAAGCCAGGTTGCCTGTCCCTCCAGGGGTTTCCCGACCCGGCCCCCAGGGGCTTTTTACCCGGTTTGTTGTCCTTATGAGGGTGTTGTTTTGCCGTCGTCTCAAGGGGAGTAGGAGTATGGCTGCCGTTACTGATGTTGCCTCTCTTCCTCTTCTCTCTTCCTCCGTAGGTGGCACCTCCGTCTCTTAGCCTGAGGCTGTGAACGAGAATGAGAATGAGAAATACAGAGAGAGAGAGAGAGAGAGAGAGAAAGGGAAAGAGAATGAGAGAGCGAGTGAGGGAGAGAGAAAGGTGAAGAGAGAGCGAGACACAGGCACCAGTAAGCGCTGCGGGACGTGGCTGGTTACGAGGCCTGTATGCCGGTGTGGGTTAGCTAACGGGTCACAGGAGTGCTTTCTTTCCTGCTGGGAGCATTAACGCTTAGCTCTGAGATGTTAGAAAATAGAAGAGATCAGGGGAGATCTGTCAATGTGAGAGGATCCTGCCACACGTACTGTTTTTAGGGCAGAGCCTGGAGGCAGCGAGGGGAAGGATAGCGTRGGGGTGGCTAATTGGGGGTGCATGTCAAGACCTGAGGTGTATCCTGAGTCCTTACTTAAAGATAAAGCAGCTGGTTGGAGACATCAGGTAAGAGATGTTTCATCTTTTAAATAGAGATGCTTACCTCTTAGTCAATCATTGGCTTAACTGATACTGTTGGGGAGTTTTGATTTCAGGGTTAGCGATAGACTCAATCTTGTCTTGACAATATAAGGAGTAAGACAACCAGACTCGGGTATGCATGCCCATTGTTGTTTTGGGGAGATTGATAGGAAGARGTTACGAAGATGGGTAATGTGGAGTTAAAACGTCCGCGTTTGCGATGGACTCAATCGTGTCTTGACAAAATAAGGAGCATGAAGACCAGGCACATGGCTACATTTTGAGAGATTGACAGCTAGATGATACTGTGGGTTTTAAAGAGAGTTTGATACGTCCGTTTGAACACGTCGTCTTGCCTCTGCGATCTCTCCTCGGCACGGGGGCATTTAGCTAGCTTTTCTCTCTTTCTACCTTTCAGTTGAGCCTTCGAAGGGTTCAAACTCATCCTCTATTTCTATRGACAAGGCTCTTCTGTTCTGTTCAGAACCAAGTCCGTCAGTGCACCCGGGACACCCGGGCTGCTGCCTCGTCCTCCTGTCACCAACAGTTTAGACATCTTCTTGTTCTAAAACACAATGAGTCCACCTCAGTGTGGAGCTAGACACATCGATCACTGTAGCTCACTGTAGCTCATGGAAGCCAACAGTGCCTGGCATGCCTTGGCTGCCTGTCAGGAGGCTCGGCTCGACAGAGAGACGGCTAGCTAGGCTAGGCGCCTCCGGTTCATGCCGCGCCCGTCAAGCGAGCGTCGACGACTACATTGTGACACAGTTCAGCCGGTGTCGCGGCATGAAACTCCACCCCCCTATCGACCCTATCGCTCCCCCGCTGCGTAATGGCACATGATTAAGGCCCAATTAGCATATTCCCKGTCAGATCTTCCGTCCACATGGACGCACTAGCAACATGTGTTCTGAGTGACATGCAGACATCTTGCCGAGATGCCACAGCTTGAGAGATGCCCGTATAAAGCATAGGAAATCTTGATTGTACTCACACATGTGTAGATATTACCCCTCTCTCAATGTCATTATCACCGCAGGTGTGTTCTGCACAGTGTCTCTGGTGCTCCTTACCACTGGCTATTTATCTGATTGAATCACGTTGCCTAATGTAGAAGCACTGCATTTTTAATGCGTAACTCGGCATTGCTGTGGGATTATTTGGGCCCGGTTTGTCTCCCCTCCTCTCAATGGGTTTGAGGCTGTTCCCCTGTTCCCAGCAGTGGGGACAGTGTCTGGGATGATTACATGGCTGATTGCTAGAGGAGCTGGTAGTAAGGATATGTGTGATCACAAACACCTCTCCACCCTCCGCCCTGCCTGCAGATGGATCCCGCTCAGGCCCAGCATGGTGCCACCTCCCCGGGGGAGCTGTTACACACCACCCCCTCTGACAGGCAAACTTCAAGGAGCTCTGGAACCGTCTCTGGCAGCCTCTCTCGGCACTTCAAGCACTTGCAAACCCACTTCCTCTGCAAACCTCCCCCCATCTCTCGCTCTCTCTCTCCCTCTACAGCTCCTTCTCCTCTCTCGTTTCCTTCCTCCAACCCACTCCTCACTGTCACTTTGCATTCTCTAATGTTAGTGATCTTTTACTTTTAAGCCACACTGCGACAGTAATACTGACCCTAAACCAGACTCACTCAATTATACTCCACACTGACAGACCCAATCATTCGTCTGTGATTCAAACATACCACACTTTCATACCACTCCTTGTGACAGTGGCATACAGTAGCTAAAGACTATACTACTGCAAAGTTATACTGGGTCACTCTCCCTCCCTCCCCTGACCATTCCACGCTGTGTGCATCAGTCTACTCTATGTGTGTGTGTGTGTGTGTGTGTGTGTGTGTGTGTGTGTGTGTGTGTGTGTGTGTGTGTGTGTGTGTGTGTGTGTGTGTGTGTGTGTGTGTGTGTGTGTGTGTGTGTGTGTGTGTGTGTCTTTGTGTGTGTCAGTGGAGGCTCCGCAGAGGAGGAAGGGGAGGACCATCCTACTCAGTGAATTTCATAAAAATAAATATAGTGAAACATTAAACGTATCTATTTATATGTGATCTGAATGTTATCCAGTTATATATTCACATGTCACCAAATAACTGATTAAAACACATCGTTTTTTGTGTGTATGTGTGTGTGTGTGTGTGTGTACGAGAGATTGATTTGATCCCTTTTGAGTTTTCTGCAGCTGATATTGCTTGTCGTGAATGTGCTGCTCATATCTTCTTGAGGTCAAGGACRAGTTCAGTGTGTGGCAATACGACTCACCCCCTGAAGAGCTTTTTACTTGGGTTCCATTTCATCCTACATTCGTGGTTGTTTGTCCAGTCAGCCAGCGTTCCTTTCAGTCCAAAGGATGTGGGTTACAGCTACACTCTTAGAAAAAAAAGGAGCTATCTAGAACCTAAAAGGGTTATTCAGCTGTCCCCATAGGAGAACCCTTTTTGGTTCCAGGTAGAACCCTTTTGGGTTGAATGTAGAACCCTTTTCACAGAGTGTAATCATTGATTGGTTGAATCACAGACCACCACCTACTCACTGGGAGCTTCTTCCACCGTTAACCAGTCTCAAGGTTATTTCAAATCAGTGTCATATCTGACTCCTGTATGGTTCCTTCAGTCCCTGTAGAGTTGGTTAAGCCTAGCAGACTGGAGCCAGTTATTTGATTGGATGCCTCTTAGTTTTGGGCCCTCTGAGCGAACTGAGGAGTGTGTTTGTGGAAAGAAGACACAATGCATTTCTAATTCTGTCTTTCCTCTATTCTTGCTCTCTTTCTCCCTCGTAGCTGTCTTTCTGTCTCCTGATAAAGCCTTAAAACAATGGCAGATTCCCATTCAAGCATAATTCATGAATATTAGAACAAGAGAGGATGGGATACAATGTCTGTCAGCATTGTAGACGTGACTGACATTTATATTGTGGTTTATTGTTGACGGCTCAAGGTTACTGTCCTGAGTCCTCTAATGTTATTGATGGCGGATGTGGGTGCGTGTGTGTGCGCGCGTACATGTGCGCGCGTGCTTGCGTGCACTAATGAAAAGGTCACAGTCTRCTGCTCCCGCTGCAATTGATCTTGATGTTAGTGACGTTGTGAATAGCGACTTTGATGACATGCTTGTTGTGTCTGGAAAAGAAACTCTCTGTGAGTCAACTGGGTGTGAAGAAGTGGACGTGAGAGGGACATGAAGAATGTGAAGACGAGAGCGGGACATGACGCGAAGATACATACAGCGAGTGACCCATGTCTGTCTGTGTCCCCTGGTGCAGGTTGGCATGGTGCTACACTACTCGTCCCTCTCCACCACGCTGTGGCTGGGGGTGATAGCCCGGAACATTTACAAACAGGTGACCAAAAAGCCCCTGCCGCCCCAGGACGGTGACCCGCCTGCCAACACCAAACAGCCCATGCTAAAGTAAGCGCAATCCCCCCCTCTGTGTGTGTGCTCGTGAGTGTGTGCACACGTGAGTATGCATGCCTCCGTGTCTAATCGTGCATCTGTGTGTGTATTTGAATTGTATGTAGCTGATCGTGCTTGTTGTGAATGTGCTGTTGTGAATCTTTTTTTTTTAGGTCAAGGACTGGTTCAGTGCACAATTCTATGCTTTCTTATTTCATTTCTCTCCCTACCATACTGTATGCCTTGTGTGGCCTAGAGATGCTTGTAGAAATCGGTACACAATAGCATTGGCCTGCTCTCCCGTTAGTACTTATTACATCGTCATTCTCACTAAATCCGAGCCCTGGTATCCTGCTTCTCTGTTTTTAAAGGCTGTGGATGTGTACCTTTTGGTCTTAACCTTTCTGTAATGTACTGTTTCTGAAACGCTGTCAGCCACAGAGAGAAAGATCATTGGGCTTGTAGTTTAGTAGGTTCCTTGAAAGAGAGGATATTGTAAGCAAGTCTTGGTGGATTCTGTATAAACCTTAGTCGTGTGTGTTTGTTTTCTTCTTCTCTAAAAGCACGATTACCATGGGTTTCCCTTGGGAGAGTTATCGGATCATTTATCAAAAAGAAGCATACATAGCGAGATTACATTCCTCACACTCCAAGCCCGATATTGTAATATTACTGTCACTGCCCCCGAATGTATACAGATTGGCTTTTCAATAGCTAGTGCTTCTCTTACACTTACTCTTGTCAAGAAATTACATTTTGAACTTGAGTCACTCTCTGCCGTCAGGGAACAACTTTTAGTTTGAATAATTTGACTCACATCATTTGGAATTTACTCAGATAAATACCCTAGATTGCTGGGAGCCGAGGATATTCTTTATAATCAAACACATTTCAGAAAAGGGACCTATTAAAATTTTAGAGACCCATGTTAGTGCGGGAGAGGTGACGCTCAACAAGCTGCCTGCTGCTTAGCAAACAGCTTTAAGCAGGGAGGTACAGTGCCTTCAGAAAGTATACCACCACAATGACAAAGTGAAAACGTGTTTTTCGAAATTGTCAACTGTGAGACCTTATATAGACAGGTGTGTGTCTTTCTAAATCGTTTCCAAAATATTGAATTTGCCAGAGGTGGACTCCAATCAAGCGACATCTCAATTTGAAGTGTCATAGCAAAGGGGTGTGAATACTCACAGTAGCAGTCAAAAGTTTGGAAACACCTACTCATTCAAGGGTCTTTCTTTATTTTTACTATTTTCTACATTGTAGAATAATAGCGAAGACAACAAAACGATGAAATAACACATTTGGAATCATGTAGTAACCAAAAAAAAGTGTTAAACAAATCAAAATAMATTTTAGATTTTAGATTCTTTAAAGTAACCACCCTTTGCCTTGATGACAGCTTTGCACACTCTTGGCATTCTCTCAACAAGTTTCACCTGGAATACTTTTCCAACAGTCTTGAAGGAGTTCCCACATATGCTGAGCACTTGTTGGCTTCTTTTCCTTCCCTCTGCGGTCCATCTCATCCCAAACCATCACAATTGGGTTGAGGTTGAGTGATTGTGGAGGCCAGGTCATCTGATGCAGCACTCTGTCACTCTTCTCCTTGGTCAAATAGCCCATAAACAGCCTGAAGATGTGTTGGGTCATTGTCCTGTTGAAAAAAACAAATGATAGTCCCACTAAGCGCAAACCAGATGGGATGGCGTATTGCTGCAGAATGCTGTGGTATCCATGCTGGTTAAGTGTGTCTTGAATTCTAAGTAAGTCACAACAGTGTCACCAGCAAAGCACCCTCACACCATCACACCTCCTCCTCCATGCTTCACAGTTGGAACCACACACGCGGAGATCATCCATTCACCTACTCTGCGTCTCACAAAGACACGGCGGTTGGAACCAAAAATCTCCAAATTTGGACTCAGACCAAAGGCAAGATTTCCTTGCTTCGCCCAAGCAAGTCTCTTCTTATTATTGGTGTCCTTTAGTAGTGCTTTCTTTGCAGAAATTCGACCATGAAGGCCTGATTCACAGTCTCCCCTGAACAGTTGATGTTGAGATGTGTTTCATCATAGCGCTTGATGGTTTTTGCGACTGCACTTCAAAGTTCTTGAAATGTTCCGTATTGACTGACCTTCATGTCCTAAAATAATGATAGACTGCCATTTCTGTTTGCTTATTTGAGCTGTTCTTGCCATAATATGGACTTGGTCTCTTACCAAATAGGGCTATCTTCTGTAAATGACCCCTACCTTGTCACAACACAACTGATTGGCTCAAATGCATTAAGACGGAAATAAATTCCACAAATTAACTTTTTACAAGTCACACCTGTTAATTGAAATGCATTCGAGGTGATGGGTGAGAAACCCCCCCCCAATTTAATGCATTTTGAATTCAGACTGTAGCACAACAAAATGTGGAATAAGTCAAGGTGTATGAATCCTTTCTGAAGGCACTGTAGGGATGGAGAAGATACCTGCTGACGTCTGTCCCAGGGAGCATTTTATTTGTCATTTTTTATTTCACCTTTATTTAACCAGGTGAGGCTAGTTGAGAACAATTCTCATTTGCAACTGCGACCGGGCAAGATGAAAGCCATAGCAGTAGTGAACAGACACACAGAGTTACACATGGAGTAAACAATAAACAAGTCAATAATGGTAGAAAAAAAGAGAAATCTATATACAATGTGTGCAAAAAGGCACTGAGGTAAAAGGCAATAAAAGCGAATAATTACAATTTAGCAGATATGTAACACTGGAGTGAATAAATCATCCAGTATGGAACAGGGCAAGAAGAGATACATGGTGTGCAAAAGAGCAGAAAAGTAAATAAATAAAAGCAGTATGGGGGGTGACGGTAGGTAAATTGGGTGGGTAGTTTAAACAGATGGACTATGTACAGCTGCAGCGAGTCGGTTGCTGCTCGGATGAGCAGATTTTTAAGTTGTTTTGAGGCAGATAAAAAGTCTCCATAAACTTCAGAGATTTTGTGCCCAATTCTTCCAGTCGCAGGCAGCAGAGAACTGAAGGAAAAGGCGTCCAAATAGGTTACTTTTTAGGATGTCAGTGAGATACACCTTGCTGGAGCGGCGTGCTGCGGGTGGGGTGTAGCCATCGTGACCAGTGAATCTGAGATAAAGGCTCTGGCACTTTACCTAACATACCTTGTAGATGGACCTGGAGCCCATGTGGGTCTTGACGACGAAACATGTAGCGAGGCATCCGTACTTAGGGCCATACAGGTCGAAATGGTGGGTCGTATCCACGGTGCTTTAGCTATACAACAACGAAATGCGATCTGTGTGATAATGCACCATCTCTGCCTAGTAGAGGTCTGGAAGCTATTTTGTAGATAGGACATCGCCGAAGTCGAGGCCATCGGTAGGATAGTTCAGTTTTTACTAGGGTTAAGTTTGGCGGCGTGAGTGAAAGGCTTTGTTGCGGAATAGAAAGCCGATGTCTTATTTGATTTCTGAATTGGAGATGTCTTTATAGAGTCTGGGAAGGAGATTTGCAGTCTAGACCAAGACACCTAGTGTACTTATAGATTGTCCACATATTCTAGGCGAACCGTCCAGGGTGGCTGAATGCTAGTCGGGCTGCGGCGTTTGCAGGCAGCGACCGGTTGAAAGAACATGCTTTTGGTTTTACTAGCTTTAAGAGCAGTTTGGAGCCACGGAAGACGTTGTGTGGCCATTGAAGCTCGTTTGGAGGGTTAATAGCCACAGTTCCAAGGAAGGGCCGAAGTATATAGAATTGTGTCGTCTGCCGTAGAGGGGATCAGGGAAGCGCCCGCAGCAAGAGCAACATCATTGATGTAACAGAGAAAAGAGTCGGCCCGAGAATTGAAACCCTGTGGTACCCCCATAGAGACTGCCAGAAGGACCGGACAACATGCCCTCCGATTTGACACACTGAACTCTTCTGCCAAAGTAGTTGTGAACCAGGCAAGGCAGTCATTAGAAAACCGAGGCTACTGAGTCTGCCGATAAAGAATATGGGTGAATTGACAGGAGTCGAAAGCCTTGGCCAGGTCGATGAAGACGGCTGCACAGTAATGTCTTTTATCGATGGCGGTTATGATGTCGGTTTGTACCTGGAGCTGTGGCTGAGGTGCACCCGTGACCGGCTCGGAAAACCGGATTGCCACAGCGGAGAAGGTACGGTGGGATTCGAGATGGTCAGTGATCTGTTTGTTTGACTTGGCTTTCGAAGACCTTAGATAGGCAGGGCAGGATGGATATAGGTCTGTAACAGTTTGGGTCCAGGGTGTCTCCCCTTTGAAGAGGGGATGACCGCCGCAGCTTTCCAATCCTTGGGGATCTCAGATGATAACGAAGGAGAGGTTGAACAGGCTGAGTAAGAGGGGTGCGACAATGGCGCGGACAGTTTCAGAAATAGGGGGTCCAGATTGTCAAGCCCAGCTGATTTGTATGGGTCCAGGTTTTCCAGCTCTTTCAGAAACATCTGCTATCTGGATTTGGGTAAAGGAGAACTGGGAGGCTTGCGAGTAGCAGCGGGGGGGCGGGGCTGTTGGCCAAGGTTGAGTCGCCCAGGAGGAAGGCATGGCCACCATATTGAGAAATGCTTGTTGAAGTCTTCGATTAATCACGGATTTATCGGTGGTGACCGTGTTACCTAGCCTCAGTGCAGTGGGCAGCTGCGGAGGAGGTGCTCTTGTTCTCCATGGACTTTACAGTATCCCAGAAACTTTTTGGAGTTAGACGCTACAGGGATCGAAATTCTGCTTGAAAAAAGCTGGCCTTTGCTTTCCTGCGACTGACTGCGTTGGTATTGTCCTGACTTCCTGAACAGTTGCATATCGCGGGGCTCTTCGATGTTATTGCAGTTCGCCACAGGATGTGTTTGTGCTGCGTCGAGGGCATCAGGTCTGGAGTGAACCAAGGGCTATATCTGTTCTTGGTTCTGCCATTTTTTTGAACGGCGAGCATGCTTGTCTAAGATATGGTGAGGAAGTAACATTTAAAGAATGACCAGGCATCCTCAACTGACGGGATGAGGTCAATATCCTTCCAGGGTACCCGGCCAGGTCGATTAGAAAGGCTGCTCGCAGAAGTGTTTTAGGGAGAGCTTTGACAGTGATGAGGGGTGGTCGTTTGACCGCGGACCCGTGGCGGATACAGGCAATGAGGCAGTGATCGCTGAGATCTTGATTGAAGACAGCAGAGGTGTATTTGGAGGCAGGTTGGTCAGGATAATGTCTATTAGGGTGCCCATGTTTACGGATTTAGGCGTTGTACCTGGTGGGTTCCTTGATGATTTGTTGAGATTGAGGGCATCAAGCTTGGATTGTAGGGACTGCCGGCGGTGTTAAGCAATATCCCAGTTTAGGTCACCTAACAGAACAAACTCTGAAGCTAGATGGGAGCGATCAATTCACAGATGTGGTCCAGGGCACAGCTGGACTGAGGGGTCTCGGTAGCAGGCGCAACAAGTGAGAGACTTATTTCTGAGAGAGATTAATTTTTTAAATTAGAAGTTCGAAACTGTTTGGGCATAGACCTGGAAAGTATGACAGAGAACTTTGCAGGCTTATCTCTGCAGTAGATTGCCAACTCCTCCCCCTTTGGCAGTTCTATCTTGACGGAAAGTGTTATAGTTGGGTAATGGAAATCTCAGAATTTTTGGTGGCCTTCCTAGCCAGGATTCGGACACGGCAAGGACATCAGGATTGGCAGAGTGTGCTAAAGCGGTGAGTAAGGCAAACTTAGGGAGGAGGCTTCTGATGTTGACATGCATGAGGCCAAGGCTTTTTCGATCGCAGAATCAACAAATGAGGGTGACTGGGGACATGCAGGGCCTGGGTTTACCTCCACATCACCCGAGGAACAGAGAGAGTAGTAGGATGAGGGTGCGGCTAAAGGCTATCAAAACTGGTCGCCTAGAGCGTTGGGGACAAAGAATAAAAGGAGCAGAATTTATGGCCGGTGGTAGAATAGATTCTGGGCATAATGTGCAGACAGGGGTATGGAGGGGCGCGGGTACAGCGGAGGCAAGCCCAGGCACTGGGTGATGATAAGAGAGGTTGTATCTCTGGACATGCTGGTCTCAATGGGTGAGGTCACCGCATGTGTTGGGGGGCTGGACAAAGGGGGTATCAAAGAGGTACGGAGAGTGGAACTACAGGGTCCATTGCAAACCAAAACAATGATAATGAAACTAGCCTGAACAACAGTATGCAAGGCATATTGATATTTGAGAGAGACATACAATAAGGCATAAAGTGATTGCAGGTCTTGATTGGGAGAGCTAGCTAAAACAGGTAAGATAACAGCAGCAATAACAGGGTGTTAGTCTAAACACAGCAACAACAGGTAAAAATGGCGACGACTAGCAGAGAGGGTCGGATAACTACACACAGATCCTGAGTTAAAGCACAGAGCCGACAGGTAAAATACAAATAAACAGGAATGGAGTACCGTGAATTAAGGGACAGTCAAGCATGCATCAGCTATGTAGCCAAGTGATCATAGTGTCCAGGGGGCAGCCGTAGAGGAGCAGAGGAGGCCTCCACTAAGCTAGCACGCGGCGTATAAAGTTAGTAGCCCGGGGGTGGTCTGCTCAGACGGAGGGGGTCTGCTCAGACGTGGTTTGTGTCGACAGAGAATCCAAGCCAGATGGCGATGGCGAAAGAGAGGTTGTGAATTGTAGAATTGTGTTTGCTAACTGGTGCTAGCTTCGTGGCAGTGGCAGTGGCGCTAGCTCTTCAGCTAGCCGGCAGATGGGCCTAGCTCGAGGCTAGCCAAGGCTAACTGGGCTTGCTTCGGGACAGAGGTGTAGCCAGTAGTAGCCACTCGGTTGCAGCTAGCTAGCTGTGATGATACGGTGTAATTGTCCAGAGCTTGCGTCAGGAATCGTGATGTGGTAGAGAAAAAGCAGTCCTATATGCTCTGGTTGATATCGCGCTTGCAGCTAGCCGCAGATGGGCCTAGCTCGAGGCTAGCTCAAGGCTAACTTGGTGCTTGCTTCGGGACAGTGGTGTTAGCCAGTAGTAGCCACTCGGTTGCAGCTAGCTAGCTGTGATGATACGGTGTAATGTCCAGAGCTTGCGTCAGGAATCCGGTGATGGTGGTAGAGAGAAAGCATCCTATATGCTCTGGGTTGATATCGCGCTTGCAGCTAAGCCGGCAGATGGGCCTAGCTCGAGGCTAGCTCAAGGCTAACTGGTGCTTGCTTCGGGACAGTGGTGTTAGCCAGTAGTAGCCACTCGTTGCAGCTAGCTAGCTGTGATGATACGGTGTAATTGTCCAGAGCTTGCGTCAGGAATCCGGTGATGTGGTAGAGAGAAAGCAGTCCTATATGCTCTGGGTTGGATATCGCGCTTGCAGCTAGCCGGCAGATGGGCCTAGCTCAAGGCTAACTGGTGCTTGCTTCGGGACAGTGGTGTTAGCCAGTAGTAGCCACTCGGTTGCAGCTAGCTAGCTGTGATGATACGGTGTAATTGTCCAGAGCTTGCGTCAGGAATCCGGTGATGTGGTAGAGAAAAAGCAGTCCTATATGCTCTGGGTTGATATCGCGCTTGCAGACTGGCAGGTATTGGCCCGGTATTGAAGCTGGCTGTGTCCGAGTGAGGTGAAGACCGCAGCAGTGGCTAACTGACTACTAGCTAGTAGCTAGTTATCTGGCTAGCTTCTGCTTGGGGTTACGGTTCTAAAGTATAAAAAATAGCAGGTCCGTACCACATTGGGTGAGAGGAGTACGAATGAGGATATGTAATTCAGTTCCTAGATGGAAAGTGAAATTAAAATATATACGAAATGTATTAAGAAAAAATACGAAGACTATTTACTATTTACTATTTACACGCTACAGGACAATACAAACACACGTCCGACTGCTACGCCATCTTGGAAGCATGTTGTTATTAATATCATCATAGGCATCGTCATGGTCATTATCACCTTTATGATAATTACTCAGCAACTTGTCATCAATATTCCTTAGAAAATGAAGGCGAAGCCAGGTGGAAATTGTATTTCACAGGGACTTGTTGGTTCATTGTAGGATAACAAATCACAGTGACTGTGCGAGGCTGGTTTGCAAACTGACATGTTAAACATTTGGCAGTCATATATTTATTTATATTCCAAACTCAACTATAGGAGAGAGTGCTGAGAGTCTGTGCCAAGTAGTAGGGTGCTGGTGCATTAGAGTAAAAACTATAGCGGTACTCATACTCACCCTCCCTGTTTTTGGCACTTTTTGAGTCTAAGTACCTATTGAAGACGCCCGCCTTCTCTCGCCTTTGCGCTAGACAGAGGGAGTTGTTTGGTTTCCATGGTGATAAATGGGTTTGGTTTGTGTGTTGGTTGAGTCCTCTAGCTGAGACTGCTTTGCTGGGAGAGAGTGGGGGAGGAAGAGCGATAGAGGAGAGAAAGAAGAGGAAATAGTGTCTGTGCTGCTGAAGAAGAATGAGGAGACAACAATTACCTGTTACCATAGTGCCCACCCAAGGCTCTAGTTACCTCAATGACCTGTGAGCCTGCATTGAATATCAGCTTTTAGGGATATTGGTATTTTTTGTACCTTCATTTACCAGGGAAGACGTATTGAGACCTAAGTCTCTTTTTCAAGTGTGCCCTGCGCAATAAAACACAAATATACACATTACACCAATATACATATACATTACCAGTCAAAAGTCTGGACACACCTACTCATTCCAGGGTTTTTACTATTTTCTACATTTAGAATAATTGTGAAGAGTCAAAAATATGAAATAACACATGGAAATATGTAGTAACCAAAAAAGTGTTAAGTAAAAAATATATTTTATATTTGAGATCCTTTAAAGAAGCACCCTTTGCCTTGATGACAGTTTGCAAACTCTTGGCATTCTCTCAACCAGCTTCATGAGGTACTGTAGTCACCTGGAATGCATTTCAATAAACAGGTGTGTCTAATGCATTTGAGCTATTTGATCAGTTGTGTTGTGAAAAGGTATGGGTGGTATACAGAAGATAGTAAAAGACCAAGTTCATATTATGCAAGAAAAGCTCAAATAAGCAAAGAGAAGCGACAGTCCATCATTACTTTAAGACATGAAGGTCAGTCAATCCGTACATTTAAGAACTTTGAAAGTTTCTTTATGTGCAATCGCACTTAAAGCTAAAGCGCAGCTGGGTCATGCAGCAAGACAATGATCCAAAACTGTCACGGATGTTTAAAGGAGTGGACCAAGGCACAGCGTGATTAGAATCCATTCCTCTATTTATTTAAACAAAGAACACTTTAACAAACTCACAAACCGTGCCGCCAACGTAGTGCTCACAGGTAACTAAACAAGGACAACTACCCACAAAACCAACTTGGAAATGGCAACCTAAATAGGCTCCCCAATCAGAGACAACAATAAACAGCTGTCTCTGATTGGGAACCCATCCAGGCCACCATCAACCTAATTACCCCTACAAAATCCCCATAGATAACAAAAATCCTAGACAAGACAAAAACACATAGACAATACAAAAACTAAACAAACCACCCTTGTCACACCCTGACCTAACCAAATAATAAAGAAACCAAATATAACTAAAGTCAGGGCGTGACAAAAACACACAATCAGGTCTACATGAAAATGGCTAAAAAGCAACACATTTGAATTTTTGGAACGGCCTAGTCAAAGTCCAGACCTAATCCTAATTGAGGTGTTGTGGCAGGACTTGAAACGAGCAGTTCATGCTTGAAACAACACAAATGTCGCTGAGTTAAAGAAGAATTCCAAAATTCCTCCACAGCGATGTGAGTGACTGATCAACAGCTACAGGAAGCATGTGGTTGCAGTCATTGCAGCTAAAGGTGACACAACCAGTTATTGTGTGTAAGGGGGCAATTACTTTTTCACACAGGGGAATTGGGTGTTGCATAACATTGTTAATTATTAAATAAATCAAATAATGATAAAAAAAAAAAAAAAGATATATTTGTAAACTCAGATTCCSTTTATCTAATATTAGGTTTTGGTTGAAGATCTTTTCGGCATCAAAAGTTTTAAGAGTAGCAGCAGCTGCACTTTGATAAGTAACCAAGAACATATNTTTATCTAATATTAGGTTTTGGTTGAAGATCTTTTCGGCATCAAAAGTTTTAAGAGTAGCAGCAGCTGCACTTTGATAAGTAACCAAGAACATATGAAAAAGGTTGACTGAATACTTTTCTTCCTCCTGCTTAGAGAAAGGCGCGATCTGTTTCTGTAGAAAAAGCCAACTTTAAATCTTAGCTTCTTAACCAGCTCATCTATATATTTTTTTAACCGTCAAATCCACATCAATCCAAATGCCTAAGTATTTATATGCGGGACACGTTCGATTGGCGACCCATCTAATGGAGTGAACATGTAGTTCATCTGTAACATTCTGTATTTTGTTTTTCCCGTATTAAGTTTTAAATCAGCGAGGGATTCCTGCATAGTTATAAAATCGGACTGTAGTTTTCACACAGCCAGATCAACAGTCAGGGCAATAGTATACGTAATAGTATCATCCGCATATAGATGAAGTTACCATTTTTAACAGATTGACCAATGGTGTTTATATAACTAGTGAAGAGAACAGGTCCCAAAATGGACCCCTGTGGTACAGCTTTATGCACTTCAAGAAATTCTGACTTAAACTTGGTTCTTTGGGGACATTCTAGTCTCTGATATTAATATTGAGGGTTATAATACGTTCAGAGCTGACAGAGGGTAGAGGTGGTGAAGTGGCCATTCTTATAGATATTTATCTGTCTTTATTGAAATCCATTTCCCTTGCCCAAAAATCTGAGCTACTATCTTTAAGCCTTTGTCTGGGGGAAAATGTATCCATAACTATTATAGGGGTCGGAGTTAACTGTTATAGGGGTCGGAGTTAACTCGTTTGTCGTCTTCTTTTACTCAATCAGTAGTTATTATCCTGGGTGACCTAAATTATGATTGGGAAATGTAGGCTTCAGACAATCTAAAAGACATGAGTAATGATCTAAACCTAACACAGCTGGTGACTAAGCCTATATGGCCCAACCCTAAAGATCCTTCAAGGTCAACTCTGAATGATCTTATTCTAACGAATACACAATAAAAAATATGTTTCTACTAATGTGTCCGCCCAAGATATTAGTGACCATTGCCCAGTTGTTTGTGTTAGAGATGTAAGAATACAAAAATCGAAGRCTTGTGTCATCCCAAAGAGGAACTTTAAAAACTACAGTGAACAGGCTCTTTTACATGGTCTTTATTTCAGTGACCTTGATTGTATTTCTTTCTGCAGATGTCTTCAATACTATTGTGAATAATCATGCTCCCTTCAAAAAACGAAGGGTTAAAGGTAGGTCGAATGCCTGGTACACTACGGAATTATCAGAAGTAATTCATAAAAGAGATAATGCTTGGGTTAAGGCTAGGAACACAGGCARAGGCCCGGTACTGGCAAGCTTTTAAGCAATTGAGGAATCATTGTGTAAGACAAACTAGAAAGGCTAAATCTGATTATTATGTAACCAGTCTTTCGGATTGTAATGGGAACCCGGCTAAATTCTGGAAAATTGTCAAATCCCTGAAGGGTTCTACTTCCGCCTTTCTGCCACAACAAATTAATTCAGACACTGGCCTCAATAAGGGGAAAAATGCCATCGTTGATGCATTTAATTACCATTTTATTTTAGCGGGCTGTCTCTTTGAAATCACTTTTAAGCCTATTCACAATGATACTGGTCTGGATGCTGATCGCGGAAACTTGCTGAATGATCAGGAAAATGGTATTACGCTATTGACAGAWAAATAAGTCCTGGATGCTTTGCTAGCAATAGACAACAAGAAATACACAGGGACTGACCAATTGGATCCTGGTCTGCTTAAGTGTGCAGTGCCCATCACTGTTGGCTCAATACCCCACATTTTGTATTTAACATTGTTATCAGGAAAAGTATGGAAATCAGCTCTTGTACTGCCAATCCATAAGGGCGGGGGTAGTAGTGATCTTAATCATTATCACCCCATTTCAAGGCTTTCTTGTCTAGCTAAGCTTCTTGAATCCTTGGTAAATGTACAACTTTGCTATTTTTTTTTATCTGAGAAATGTATTTAGAATTTAAACCAATCAGGGTTTAGGCCTGGGCATAGTGCTATTACAGCAACCACTTTAGTTGTTAATGATCTTGTCAATGCTTTAGACACTAAAATGAAATGTGCCGCTTTGTTTGTGGACCTGTCAAAAGCTTTTGATGCTGTTGATCATGCTATTTTATTGAATACGTTGTCCTCGATAGGCCTGAGCTCTGACACCTGTTCATGGTTTCCTGATTCTCTTAGTGACAGAACTCAGGCCATCGTGACTGATGGGGTTAAGTCAATAGCAGAATGTACATATTCGTCTGCATAGCCCAGATCTTGATGTAATCCAGTTTAGGAAGTAAGCTCCTAATGTTCAGATGCATCAACGATTTTTAAAGTCACATGGAGTCTCCAACTCAAACAAGCTATGTTCAATAGGCAGTTGCAGGCCCTGTCTGAGGGTCTATCCCTATTTGTAATAGAGGAGAGAGTAGAAATTGMAATTACTTTTCCAAGGTTGGCACAATAGGGCCTGAGGCCGCAGCCAATGTCAGTATGAGGAACTCTCAGAGTAACTAATGATGGAAGGTTCTAAACTGACCTACATGGTCTTTGGTTGCCGAAGCCCTCTGTGATTTGAAAACCAAGGGGTATTCAAGTTTATGGAATTCACATTTGTACTAATAGTGCTGGGTGAGCAGACCACAGTGGGCTTCCCTTTTGAGCTAACAATAGCAGATCTAAGAGTAGAGTTCAAACAAATGGGTAAAATATTACAACTGATAACACCCCTGGCAGTATAGACAACAGTACAACGACAATGCTTAGAAAGGCATTTCCTGAGCGGGGTTTGGTTTGTTTCCGAGTCAAAATATTAACGCAGCCTTGACATAATGAAAAGAGGGTATAGGCTCCTATACGGTTTGGGTGGAGTCCACAATCTCTGTAGAGCATATTTTGTTTCCAAAAAGTGTCAACATTGTCAATAAAAGTTAAGCCAACAGAGTGGCAGTGGTCTTTAAGCCAGATACTTGCCTACTTAAATAAAGGTTCAATGTAAAAAAGTATAATAATAATACAAATATGAAGTGCTAAGACCCTTGCTGCAGCCAATGAGGAACTCTCAGAGTAACCAATGATGGAATGTTATAAACTGACCTACATGGTCTTTGGTTGCCCATGCCCTCTGTGATTTGAAAACCAAAGGGGTATTCAAGTTTATGGAATTCACATTTGTACTAATAGTGCTGGGTGAGCAGACCACAGTGGGCTTCCCTTTTGAACCTTTTACAGCCGCGACCCAGCGACGGCAGAGATAATAGGCTGCTTTTCAGAGCCTTTCAGGGTGTTGATCAGCTCAATAAAATCATGTTTCAATTGCTCTGATTTACCCTTTTTAATATCATTTGATCCCACATGCACTACGACCGCAACAGCTCTTGGCTGCTGATGTAGGACGGACGGAATAAATCCTGTGATATCCTTCACTGRAGCCCCCTGGTAGCACAGGTCTTTGCTCCAAGAACCGAGATGTGCCTCACCATGGAGCTACCATTGATGATGGCTGGAGGAAGGTGAATGGCCGTGGATGTCTGGCCTTGGCTGTGCCTCCATGGGGACTGACGGGAGAGGGAGGTCTCACATAATCAAGAGAAGCCCCCCGAGCAGGTTGGGGGGCTGGAGCCTGAGACACCCTCGAGGCCTGATGTGAGAGGGAGCCCGGGGGGTACAGGCCTGTGGTAGAAACCCCCTGAGCTGGAGCCTCAMGAGACAGGGTAGAGGATGAAGGAGCAGGAATCTCTGGAAGCAGGTGGGCAAAACTGTTGGTCAGCTGGATGGGATCCCCAAAGCCATTTCTGCCCCGTTCACCAAAGACCGCTCCCATTAGCTGTTGCGTGTGGACCCCCTTTTCCTGGGGTCCACACAAAACATGATACAGAACATTAATAGACAAGAACAGCTCAAAGTCAGAACTACATAAATATAAAATAGCCTACATATCAGTACATACACACAAAATAGCTAAGTCAAATAGAGGAGAGGCGTTGTGTTGCTTTGTCTGTTATTTTTGTTCAAACCAGGTTTGCTGTTCACTTGAGCAATCTGAGATGGAAGGGAGTTCCATGCAATCCTGGCTCTATTAATACTGTATGTTTTCTTGAATTTGTTCTGGATCTGCGGACTGTGAAAAGACCCCTGGTGGCATGTCTGGTGGGATAAGTGTGTGTGTCAGAGATGTGGGTAAGTTGACTATGCAAACAATTTGGAAATTTTAACACAATGTTTCTCATACAAATAAGTAGTGATGCAGTCAGTCTCTCCTCTACTTTTAGCCAAGAGAGACTGGCATGCATAGCATCAATATTAGCCCTCTGATTACAGTGAAGAACGTGCCGTTCTGTTCTGGGCAAGCTGCAGTTTCTCTAGGTCCTCTGCAACACCTGACCATATGACTGGGCAATAATCAAGATAAGATAAAACTAGAGCCTGCAGGACCTGCTTTGTGGATTGTGGTGTAAAAAAAATATTGGACAGACCTCTCCCAATCTTTACAACCATTCAATCAATATGTTTTGACCATGACAGTTTACAATCCCAGGAAACACCAAGTCATTTAGTCTCCTCAATCATCTAATTTGCCACATTATTCGTGATCAGATTCACCCATTCTAAAACTGACTGCAAGTCTTTGTTTAGGGTTGTAGTGATTTCACTAGCTGTGGTTGCTGACGCATTTAGGGTTGAATCATCAGCATACAGTGCTGTGAAAAAGTATTTTCCCCCTTTCTAATGTTCTCTACTTTTGCATTTTTTTGATACTGAATGTTATCAGATCTTCAACCAAAACCGAATATTAGATAAAGGGAATCTGAGTGAAAAAAAAACACAACAATGACACAACAACAAAGTAATTGCCCCCCATTACACTCAAAAACTGGTTGTGCCACCTTTAGCTGCAATGACTCACATTTTGTATTTAACATTGTTATCAGGAAAAGTATGGAAATCAGCTCTTCTTCCTGCCCACTCTTCCATGCAGAACTGCTTTAACCCGGCGATCTTTGTGGGTTTTCAAGCATGACCTGCTTGTTTCAAGTCCTGCCACAACACCTCAATTGGAATTAGGCCGGGACTTTGACTAGGCCATTCCAAAATTTCTCATTTGTTTCCATTTTCATGTAGACTTGATTGTGTGTTTTGGATCATTGTCATGCTGCATGACCCAGCTGCACATCAGCTTCCGCTCACAGACGGAAGGCCTGACATTCTCCTGTAGAATTCTCTGATACAGAGCAGAATTCATGGTGCCTTCTATTAAGGGAAGTCGTCCAGCTCCTGAGGCAGCAAAGCATCCCCAAACCATCACACTACCACCACCATGCTTGACCGGTTCTTAATGTAGATTGCATTGTTTGTTAGCACTGTATGGGTTTCAACTGATGGCTGTTCTAAATGCGTGTACCACGTGCAACAAAAAGATGCCCTCATCACACCCACCAATTGGGCTATGTTTGCAAACGTTTCGTTGTCTGATTGAGGGGAATGCGGTAAATCGAGAGGAGTCGATGTGCTCTGAAAGATGGGACGCATCAATGTTTATGATCGCTATGTTTGGTGTATAGTCACAAGGATGACATGCGTCTTACCCCGAGTTGGCCTGAACAGAATGAGAATATCTGTCGTATTGTGAAGACGATTAGTTGTGGAACACGCACTTGAATGCACTCGGGATCCCGTTCTATGTGCAGCAAAATGACAGTCTGAAGTGCCTTGTGAAAGCCTGACACTGTAAGATCATATTCTAAAACAGCTACTAATGTTGGCAATAGAATAAGCTTTCAAATGAAGTGTGCTTGCGTCCGTTTCTCGACGGCAAAGCTAGCAGAGCAAAAAAAAAAAAAAAGCACCTCATAGTTGAAGGCACTTTCCTCGATTCATTAAAGTGCATTGAAATGACTTAGGAGCTGTGCACAGTTTGAAAGGTGTGTGGCCACTTGGAGTTAGACCTACAGTTGAAGACGGAAGTTTACATACACTTAGGTTGGAGTCATTAAAACACGTTTTTCAACCACTCAACAAATTTCCTGTTAACAAACTATAGTTTTGGCAAGTCGGTTAGGACATCTACTTTGTGTACGACACAAGTAATTTTTCCAGCAATTGTTTACAGACTGATTATTTCACTTATAATTCACTGTATCACAATTCCAGTGGGTCAGAACTTTACATACACTAAGTTGACTGTGCCTTTAAACAGCTTGGAAAATTCCAGAAAATTATGTCAAGGCTTTAGAAGCTTCTGATAGGCTAATTGACATCATTTGAGTCAATTGGAGGTTTACCTGTGAATGTATTTCAAGGCCTACCTTCAAACTCAGTTCTTCTTTGCTTGACATCATGGGAAAATCAAAAGAAGTCAGCCAAGACCTTAGGAAAAAAATTGTAGACCTTCACAAGTCTGYTTCATCCTTGGGAGCAATTTCCAAACGCCTGAAGGTACCACGTTCATCTGTACAAACGATAGTATGCAAGTATAAACACCATGGGACCACGCAGCCGTTATACCACTCAGGAAGGAGACGCCTTCTGTCTCCTAGAGATGAACATACTTTGGTGTGAAAAGTGCAAGTCAATCCCAGAACAACAGCAAAGGACCTTGTAAAGATGCTGGAGGAAACATGTACAATCTATATCCACAGTAAAATGAGTCTGATATCGACATAACCTGAAAGGCCGCTCAGCAAGGAAGAAGCCACTGCTCCAAAACCGCCATAAAAAAGCCAGACTACGGTTTGCAACTGCACATGGGGACAAAGATCATACTTTTTTGAGAAATGTCCTCTGGTCTGATGAAACAAAAATAGAACTGTTTGGCTATAATGACCATTGTTTCGTTTGGAGGAAAAAGGGGGAGGCTTGCAAGCCGAAGAACACCATCCCAATCGTGAAGAACGGGGGTGGCAGCATCATGTTATGGGGGTGCTTTTCTGCAGGAGGGACTGGTGCACTTCAAAAAATAGAAATCATCATGAGGTAGTACACTTATGTGGATATATTGAAGCAACATCTCAAGACAGTCAGTCAGGAAGTTAAAGCTTGGTCGCAAGTGGGTCTTCCAAATGGACAATGACCCCYAGCATACTTCCAAAGTTGTGGCAAAATGCCTTAAGGACAACAAAGTCAAGGTATTGGAGTGGCCATCACAAAGCCCTGACCTCAATCCTATAGAAAATGTGTGGGCAGAACTGAAAATGCATGTGTGAGCAAGGAGGCCTACAAACCTGACTCAGTAACACCAGCTCTGTCAGGAGGAATGGGCCAAAATTCTCCCAACTTTTTGTGGGAAGCTTGTGGAAGGCTACCCGAAACCTTTGACCCGAGTTAAACAATTTAAAGGCAATGCTACCAATTACTAATTGAGTGTTTGTAAACTTCTGACCCACTGGGAATGTGATGCAAGAAATAAAAGCTGAAATAAATCATTCTCTCTACTATTATTCTGAGATTTCACACTCTTAAAATAAAGTGGTGATACTAACTGACCTAAGACAGGGAATTTTTACTACGATTAAATGTCAGGAATTGTGAAAAACTGAGTTTAAATGTATTTTGCTAAGGTGTATGTAAACTTCCGACTTCAGCTGTATATATATATACAGTATATTGCACCTACCCCAACATTTTCATGAATATTGTTATTTTACTGATTGAAGCAAGAGTATTTTCAGATTTRGTTATTGACAAATGTTGTGAAAAGTACAGTAAATGTAAAATGCACATACAATCAACAGTGTAATGTTTGGATTCAGTCTTATGTCAGGTGAACTGTCCTCACCTTTGGTCTGATAATTTCCCTATATTCTCCAAAGGGTTGTCTTTCAATAGCTACCATGGCCATGCACATGCCTTTTATATCTTATTTTGGGCCCTATCCATATAACCCCCTTTCCACGAATGTAAAGGGTTAATTCATATTCGCTTAGATTCCCACATCAGGTTTAACGTCGCTTCCGGTGTTCTTTTTATTTATATATTTATTTACATTTCTGCTTACTCACCGTGTTTGGCACATTTAAGAGGATCAGCTTCGAGACAGAGAGAGACAGACACTCTTCGCTCGATGGAGAAAGGTACTGTGTATGWGCTGTGTAACTCAATTTGAGCAAATCCCACAGGAAAGCCTGTTTGACTAAGAGAGGTTGACACACGTGCCGATGGAGACAGACAGACAGATAGCACACCAACACCAGGTTTACCGTAAAATCTCAATGTCATTGTATGTTTAAGATCTGTTTGCCTCAGGCTCTGACACTTTGCTCAAGAGCACTTTTGAATATTCAAAGTCACAAAATAATGAATAAACATAGAAAAGTAATAAATGGCAAGTGCTGAAGTAACTTCCCAGCTAGCACATTAAGTTCCCTGGATGTTCTTGGCGCGTCTGTTTATGGTATCAGTTTGGTGTTGGGATTACACCCTCCTGTAAGGTATTGTATAGTGCAGTATAGTAATTACAGGTAGCCTGTAATATAAACATTATTCAGTGAACATTCCTCCATGAACCATAGCAGCTGGATGCCAGTGAAAGTCATTGAGGACAAAGACCTTGCTGGATAAGGACCCTCAGCCTCTCTTCACACTCTCCACACAGGCAGATCCTCAACCACCTGCACTGCACAGAGGGGGGGCTTTATGGAATATCCTGGAGGCTGCTGTCTGTCATCCTAGTGCTATTAGAGAATGAGATAATGTGACGGAGCAGATTGGGCCCCTATTCCCAGAATGCTAACAAAATTAGCATAGACATGTCGACACTGTTAGCTAAATGCTAATGAGCGAAAACAAACAAACAAATTGCAAAGTCTGGCAAATCCAGCTCATAAAGTTATAAAAGCATAGCTAGTACCTACCGAATGTCATTTTCGGTGAGTGTGGACAATTTTTCGAGTGAAAGTGAACAAGAGAAATTGTGCAAATGAACAAAGTTGTGATCCATGCTGTTCTGGCATCTGTACAGATAACTCATCCAGAGCTCTGTGACTTCTGGCAGAAAGCCATTATGAGATATCTGATGGCAAACATTTAGTAGTGAATTGTATACAAGTGCAACTTCATCACAGAGACTCGCCGATAGATATACAATGCTATGGACTCCTGCTTTCTCCCGTTGTGCTATTTACAAACGGACAAGTGATGGCTCAACTGTTCTGGGGAACTATGGTAAGCTTCATAATGTGAAATAGTATGACAGGTGAAATGAAGAATGCAGTCTACTTCATCTCCTAACGTATTGCACACGTTGACTGCAGGTATTAACTTAAAAAGTAGCTACAAATCTTCAAATGTATTGAAAAACTTCAAAGAATAGTTTTGAAAAACCATCCCTTGGCTTTTTCCAAATACCCCGGTATGCGGTATATACGCTATACCACCGAAGTCTAATTGCCACACACTATAGAGAAGAAAGGGTACTCACTGAAACCTGACTTTAATTTGTTAAAAATAGCCGTGGAACTGGCTAATATATATATTTTTGCAATACAGTAATACTTTTAGTTGTGACGCATCTGTAATATACTACATTACCAAAAGTATGTGGACACCTGCTCGTCGACCATCTCATTCCAAAATCATGAGCATTAATATGGAGTTGGTCCCCCCTTTGCTGCTATAACAGCCTCCACTCTTCTGGGAAGACTTTCCACTAGATGTTGGAACGTTGCTGCGGGGACTTGCTTCCATTCAGCCACAAGAGCACTAGTGAGATCGGGCACTAGTGAGGTTGGGCAATGATGTTGGGCGATTAAGCCTGGTTTGCTGTCGGCGTTCCAATGGGGTTGAGGTCAGGGCTCTGTGCAAGCCAGCACAGTCCTTCCACACCGATCTCGACAAATCATTTCTGTATGGACCTCACTTTGTGCACAGGGACATTATCATGCTGAAACAGGAAAGGGCCTTCCCCAAACTGTTGCCACAAAGTTGGAAGCACAGAATAATCTAGAATGTCATTGTATGCTTTAGTGTTAATATTTCCCTTTACTGGAAATATATATGCCTATCCCAAACCATGAAAAACAGCCCCAGACCATTATTCCTCCTCCACCAAACTTTACAGTTGGCACTATGCATTGGGGCAGGTAGTGTTATCCTGGCATCCGGCAAACCCAGATTTGTCTGTTGGACTGTCAGATGGGGAAGCATGATTCATCACACCAGAGAACGCATTTCCACTGCTCCAGAGTCCAATGGCAGCGAGCTCTACACCACTTCAGCCCACGCTTGACATTGTGCATGGTGATCTTAGGCTTGTGTGCAGCTGCTCGGCCATGGAAGCCCCTGTCGTGAAGCTCCCGACGAACAGTTCTTGTGCTGACGTTGCTTCCAGAGGCAGTTTGGAATTCGGTAGTGAGTGTTGCAACCAAGGACAGACGATTTTTATGCGGGACGCGTTGCAGCACTCGGTGGTCCTGTTCCGTGAGCTTTTGTGGCCTATCACTTCGCGGCTGAGCTGTTGTGGCTCCTAGACGTTTCCACTTCACAATAACAGCACTTACATTTGACCGGGCAGCTCTAGCAGCGCAGATACTTTTGACGAACTGACTTGTTGGAAAGGTGGCTTCTTATGACGGTGCCACGTTGAAAGTCACTGAGCTCTTCAGAAAGGCCATTCTACTGTCAATGTTTGTCTTTGGAGATTGCATGGCTGTGTGCTCAATTTTATACACCTGTCAGCAACGGGTGTGGCTGAAATAGCTGAATCCACTAAGGGYTGTCCACATACTTTTGTATATATAGTAAACTTTTAGTGGTGCGCGCTTTCACCAGAGTGGGTGAAAATGCACTTTGGCAATGAAATTTCCCTTCCTTACGTTATTAAATACATTTTACCAAGACAAATATGATTATTCATTTTCTGAAACGTTCAGTGGGGTCTTTCTCGAACATATTGTATCATCAAGATTATATCCAAAAAGTCTGATTTTGTAACCTAATACATCCGATAATAAGCACCGAGCTCAGTTGACATAGCGGGGCAGGTTTCTCGTAACAASTTTTGAGGATAAAACATTTTGTGGTCGTAGTCTTCAAAGTTGTTTCCGCGGGTCGCAAAAAGTAAAATTAGCATGACATGAACTGAATTACATGTCAAAGGATTTTGAAAATGAAAAGCTTGGTTCAGGCTCAGTACGCCATTGACATCTTCGAAAAAGAACCGGAATTTTGAATGAATATGAAAAGAGTACATTAAAATATGAAAATATTATGGTTGAAATTACAAAATTGCTATCCATCTTACCTCTGTATGGTTTTATGTCCTGCGGGATTGGAGAAGAAAGATGACGAGTTCAATGGGAAAGTGAGTCTGTCAGGTAGCCAGTTGCATTCATTCTTGCACAGAATCCAGCCTAGCTGACTCGATTTTCCTCAGTTTTGACCACTTTTTTGATCTGGTCTCCATTGATTTAGTCACTCTAATTCCAGCCATCCTACAAGGGTAAAACTTCCATTAACTTTTGAACGGATTATGAGACACGATGTTTGGATGTCTGGTTTTCTTGGAGGATTATCTACACAATTAACATTATTTTACCAATTGGTCAAAATATGTGTTTTTGATTGGACACCTTACAGTATATATGCATCAATATTATGTCTCCAAAAATAGAGTGCGTTACAGTAAGCAGCACAACAACCACACAATGCAGCTGTTTCTCCACCAATTTACTCCATCAGCAGTAAATGTCACAACATGTGGACAGGCCTGAGTACTCCACTCCCCATAGTATATCCAGGGCCAGACGGAGAGAGAGAGAGAGGACGGCACATAGTCAGAGGAGAGAGGGAGGAGGCACTTCTCGCTCCAGGGGCTTTGGCTGTCTATTTATATCAGTTGATGATTGCTGCTGCTTCCCAAAACTTAACTCAAAAGTGCCCGCCCTCTGCACTGTCTGCCATTTTGTTTTAAAGATGGAGTCCGCGGTAGAGAAAACAGCGCCACTGTCTGCCCCACGGCCATTATTGTTTTTGTTTTGTTGAGAAAGCGGAGGTGAGGAGCGTTGCCCAACGTGGTCAAATTTTGGGGGGTGTTTGTTGTTCATAGTAACTTCTTTGTTGTTTTAATATCGCAAATGGACGTGGCAYTTGTACCAATGAAGGATTCCGACATTAAAGGAGAGCACTGCAAAATGAGAGCGAGKGAGAGAGAGAGKGWYKGWAYGAKYGASWGAGTGAGWGKYWMCYRMKGKGAGAGAGAGAGACCTACCTGGGAATATATTCCTCTGTGTACCGGCATGGTTAGCCTGGCCGGGTTGTAGATAGAGAGGGGGAATAGGGGTCATAAAGCACTCGGCTTTAACATCCACTAGTCCTCTCGTCTTTATGCTTATCTCCTTGACATGTGTGTAAATGACTTTCCGTTGGAAGAGTGTCCTGAGGGAATCACTCCACCCAGACACTGACAGCCCCGGTAATGCCCCCGCTTCCACCTGCCCACACACACACATTGATTGTAATTGAATTTTGGGATGGGTGCAGTATAAGGGGAGAGGGAGGGAGGTGGGGAGAGAAGGGGTGGGGTAAAGGGTAGAGATGGAGAGAGAGCAAGACAGACAGAGGGAAAGAGGATGGGGACTGCAGGTTCTTGCTATTGTGTTTTTATCCAGAGCTGAAGCAGTGAAAGGAAAATCTCTCAAGCAGTACGGTTCTCATCGGGCCTGAAAATCAGAGTCTGGTCCGACCCAAGCCGGAAGCCCAGGCCCAGTCCAACACCACAGAAATTAAATGAGCCCGAACCCCACCCCCCAAAAAGGCAGATTTCTAGAAAACTGTATATTGATTTAAACTGGTGTTGAGAACAATGCGGCAAAGGTGGGCAGCAGCGGTGTGAGGAAACGAGGAAACAGCCGATGGGCCTAGAAAAAGCTCAGAGAGAGGAAGACATACCTTAGTTATGATCAACTGAATGACGAAAATGTTTGAATAAAGTAGGCTAATGCCATTGAAGGCATGTATGAAATTCTTGCTTATAATGAAACTCCCAATGTCTTACATTGAGACATGTCACCCATTGAGCATGTTTGGGATGCTCTGGATCGACGTATACGACAGCGTGTTAAAGTTCCTGCCAATATCCAGCAACTTCGCACAGCCATTGAAGAGGAGTGGGACAACATTCCACAGGTCACAATCAACAGCCTGATCAACTCTATGAGAAGCAGATYTGTCACGCTGCATGAGGCAAATGGTGGCCACACCAGARACTTACTGGTTTTCTGATCCACACCCCTACCATTTTTTTAAGGAATCTGTAACCAACAGATGCATATCTGTATTCCCAGTCATGTGAATTCCATAGATTAGGGCCTAATGAATTTATTTAAATTGACTGATTTCCTCATATGAACTGTAACTTAGTAAAATCTTTTAYATTGTTGCATGTTGCGTTTACATTTTTGTTCAGTATAGTTTGCTCATATACAGTGCACTCAAAATATTCAGACCCCTTGACTTTTTCCACATGTTGTTACGTTACAGCCTTATTCTAAAATGCGTTAAATAAAAAAAATCTTCAGCAATCTACACAAAATACCCCATAATGATAAAGCGAAAAACAGGTTTTTAGAAATATTTGCAAATGTATAAAAATAATAATAAAAAAAATACCTTATTTACATAAGTATTCAGACCCTTTGCTATGAGACTCGAAATTGAGCTCGTGTGCATCCTGTTTCCATTGAGCATCCTTGAGATGTTTCTACAACTTGATTGGAGTCCACCTGTGGTAAATTCAATTGATTGGACATGATTTGAAAAAGCACACAGCTATCTATAAAAGGTCTCAGCAAAAACCAAGCCATAAGGTCAAAGGAATTGTCTGTAGCGCTCCGGGACAGGATTGTGTCGAGGCTCAGATCTGGGAAAGGGTACAAACATTATACAGCATTGAACGTAGCCAAGAACACAGTGGCCTCCATKATTCATAAATGGAAGACGTTTGGAACKACCAAGACTCTTCCTAAAGCTGGTTCTTGGTCAGGGAGGTGACCAAGAACCCGATGGTCACTCTAACAGAGCTCCAGAGTTCCTCTGTGGAGATGGGAGAACCTTCCAGAAGGACAACCATCTCTCCATCTCCACCAATCAGGCCTTTATGGTAGAGGAAAAGGCACATGACAGCCCGCTTGAAGTTTGCGAAAAGGCACCTAAAGATTCTCAGACCATGAGAAACAAGATTCCCTGGTCTAATTGTCATGTCTGGAGGAAACCTGGAACCAAGATTGAACTCTTTGGCCTGAATGCCAAGCGTCATGTCTGGAGGAAACCTGGCACCATCCCTACGGTGAAGTATGGTTGTGGGAGCATCATGCTGTGTGGATGTTTTTCAGCTGCAGGGACTTGGAGACTTGTCAGGATCGAGGGAAAGATGAACGGCGCAAAGTACAGAAAGATCATTGATGAAAACCTGTCCAGAGCACTCAGGACCTCAGACTGGGGCGAAGGTTTACCTTCCAACAGGACAATGACCCTAAGCACACAGCCAAGACACCGCAYGAGTGGCTTCGGGACAAGTCTCTGAATGTCCTTGAGTGTCCAAGCCAGATCCCGGACTTGAACCCAATCGAACATCTCTGGAGAGACTATAGCTGTGCAGCAACGCTCRCCATCCAACCTGACAAAGCTTGAGAGCATCTGCAGAGAAGAATGGGAGAAACGCCCAGCTTGTGTGCCGAGCTTGTAGCGTCATACCCAAGAAGACTCAAGGCTTTAATCGCTGCCAAAGGTGCTTCAACAAAGTACTGAGTAAAGCGTCTGAATACATGTAAATGTGATACTTCAGTTTTTTTTTTTTAACTGTTTTTGCTTTGTCAGTATGGGGTATTGTGTGTACAGTAGAAAAAATATTTTTTAGAATAAGGCAGTAAGAAAATGTGGAAAAATTCAAGGGGTCTGAATACTTTCCGAAGGCACTGTATTAGCTGATCAGAACATGTTGCTAGCATGTTATGTAGATTAACAAGTMYYTTTTGCTCTTCACTCGCATAGTAGKCMGTCCTACTCCTGACCAAAAGCCTGTGACTTGTCTGATAATCAATCAATGTGATAATGTTCCACTGAATCTCTGTCTGTACATTTTGTTCATTGATTAATCTGGTTGGACAAGTGGAAGTGGTAGCTCCTTTYTTCGTTTGCTCATCTTTCACTGACCACAAACATTTAGCATGCGATAATGTAGCCTAAATCAAGTGTATTATTTTGCTCTTATAATATAATCTAAGTCTAATATAATCTATCCATCATCGAGCTGTGAGAGCACATCCTGTTTTATGTCTTAATGTAACCCACTTCAGCATAACCAATAAATCATTCATTCGTGTCATTACAAAGCATACGAGTCATTCATGCCTTTAAATACAATCAAGCATTTAAAAAAAAAAAAATGAAATAACAAAAGGATACTTGAATAATTAAACAATAAATAAATAACTCAATTTTCTGCCAAACGTACATTTGAATAATCACTTAAAAGCCCCGTGTTTTTGAATGCATGTTTAATTAGGAAAACATTTGGATCAGTTTTGGGTCTTCATTTGATAGTTACCAGGTCCAGAAAGGCACATTAGCAGGGCAGTCATAGGGTGTATGTTGTTAGGATGTATCTGCGTTAAGATGCCACTGGAACATGGGCTTCTCCTGATACTGAGATACACTGCCTGTCGTGGTCTTGTGGATCATCATTCTCCCGAGGGCACTCAAGCCTACTTGTATCGCAATTTGAAACATTTCAATCATCAGAAAAACAAGTTGAATCACAGACATACATTTCTCTGGCCCAGCCAATATTGGAATCGTGGCGGCACTAGTGTCTGCAGCTGCTGCGGCTGAGAGATAGATGTAGTAGGCTAAAAGATACTCGGACACGCATAGTTTTTACTTTCTTAACGCGGCACGGCATGCCCAAAACCCGCCTGGCCAGAGTCAATTCACTGAATTTGACGCCCGGACCAGTATAAGACCGGGCCCCGTCGGGTTCGGGCTAAGAATGAAAACTCTATAATAGAGACATCTCCTATTTGAGGAGAAGTGGATGTACCAATCTGTGTGAACATGCTCCAGCACAAATACATCTGTTTGCCTACTGGTCATGGGGTATACTGTGCCTCAGAACTGTTTTCATGTTGAAGACCGGTAGATGTTTTATATGCTGCGCAGGAGAGAAGAGGAGAGGAGGAGGTCAATTTTACCTCTCTCTTAATAAGCTGTCTCTCATTTTCTCTCCCTCTCCTTTTCTCTTTCTCTCCATCTCCAGTCTACAACCCAGGCTGGCACACAGAGAGAAGCACATCCTGATCAGGTCTCACTCTTTCTTTTTGTCTCTCTCTCTCTCTCTCTCTCTCTCTCTCTCTCTCTCTCTCTCTCTCTCTAACTCTCTCTCTAACTCTCTCTCTAAACTCTCTCTCTCCTCTCTCTCACTCAATACTATATGATTACTAAATTACAGGCAGGAAAATAGAGGATATTGGTGTTGCAACATTTATTTTTATGTCACTCTTTCTCTCTCCCTCAGGTTTTATTTAGTCAGTGGCGGAGTGCCCTTCATCATCTGTGGAATCACAGCAGCCATCAATATTGACAACTATGGCAGTGGGGAGGCGGCACCCTAGTAAGTCACCCAGCAGTCTCCTTTTCTCAAGGTCACAGTTTGAAACTGTTTTAACACACACACACACACACACACACACACACACACACACACACACACACACACACACACACACACACACACACACACACACACACAACACACACACACACCACACACACACACACTGCCTTGCAAAAGTATTCATCCCCTTGGCGTTTTTCCTATTTTGTTGCATTACAACCTGTAATTTAAATAGATTTTTATTTGGATTTCATGTAATGGACATACACAAAATAGTCAAAATTGGTAAAGTGAAATGAAAAAAATTACTTTAAATTAAAAACGTAAAAGTGGTGCGTGCACATGTATTCACCCCCTTTGCTATGAAGCCCCGAAATAAGATCTGGTGCAACCAATTACTTCAGAAGTCACATAATTAGTTAAATAAAGTCCACCTGTGTGCAATTCTGTGTCACATGATCTGTCACATGTCTCAGTATATATACACCTGTTCTGAAAGGCCCCAGAGTCTGCAACACCACAAAGCAAGGGGCACCACCAAGCAGCGGCACCATGAAGACCAAGGAGCTCTCCAAACAGGTCAGGGACAAAGTTGTGGAGAAGTACAGATCATTTTGGGTTATAAAAAAAATATTTGAAACTTTGAACGTCCCACGGAGCACCATTTAAATCCATTATAAAAAAATGGAAAGAATATGGCACCACAATAAACCTGCCGAGAGAGGGCCGCCACCAAAACTCACGGACCAGACAAGGAGGGCATTAATCAGAGAGGCAACAAAAGAGACCAAAAATAACCCTGAAGGAGCTGCAAAGCTCCACAGCGGAGATTGGAGTTCTGTCCATAGGACCACTTTAAGCCGTACACTCCACAGAGCTGGGCTTTATGGAAGAGTGGCCAAGAAAAAAAGCCATTGCTTAAAGAAAAAAATAAGCAAACACATTTGGTGTTTGCCAAAAACATGTGGGAGACTCCCCAAACATATGGAAGATGGTACTCTTGTCAGATGAGACTAAAATTGAGCTTTTTGGCCATCAAGGAAACGATGTTTTTTTCCATCGGCAGGGACAGGAAAACTGGTCAGCTAAATGAAGAAATTATGGGATGGCGCTAAATACAGGGAAAATTCTTGTGGGAAACCGGTTTCAGTCTTACAGAGATTTGAGACTGGGATGGAGGTATCACCTATCAGCAAGACAGATGACGCCTAAGCATATGCTAAGCAACCACTCGAGGTTTAAGGGGGAAACATTTAAATATCTTTTTGGAAATGGCACTAGTCAAAGCCCTAGACCTCAATCCAATTGAGAATCTGTGGTATTGACTTAAAAGATTGCTGTACACAAGCGGAACCATCCGACTTGAAAGGAGCTGGAAGGCAGTTTTTGCCCTTGAAGAATGGGCAAAAATCCAGTGGCCTAGATGTGCCTAGCTTAATTAGAGACATAACCTCAAAGAGACTTGCAGCTTGTAATTGCTAGCAAAAGGTGGCTTCTACAAATGAATTGACTTTGGGGGGTAAATGTTAATGCCACGCCGGACTCAAGCTTTCGATCTGCAGTTTTGCATGCTGCAAAATGGTGGCATATTTGTGTAAATCAAATTATACCAACCCCCCGAAAATCCATTTAATTCCAGGTTTTAAGGCAAGCAAAATAGGAAAAATGGGGGGGGGGGGTGCAAATAACTTTCGGCAAGCGCAACTGTACAACACCTTCTCAACGGCTCAGTGTCTAGACTCCATGGCACTGATATTCCTGCACACGACTATTTAACCGTCATTAACACTCCAAAATAAGATGAGATACTGATAGATCTGATGATATGAGTCACACTTCAGTGTATGTTGCTCACCCCCCCCACCCCCCTTAATGTTCTTGTCACCCAAAGAAATGTATCACTTCAAGAGCCTATGTCGCTACTCTGTGTGAGTTTTTCAGAGATAAGGAAACACACTCATACTGTAATATTAATGTAGCCTACTGTGTGTGTGTGTGTGGTGTGTTGTTTGTGTGTGTGTGTGTGTGTGTGTGTGTGTGTGTGTGTGTGTGTGTGTGTGTGTGTGTGTGTGTGTGTGTGTGTGTGTGTGTGTGTGTGTGTGTGTGTGTTGCAGCTGCTGGATGGCGTGGGAGCCCAGCCTTGGAGCCTTCTACGGCCCCGTGGCGTTCATCGTCCTGGTCACCTGCGTCTACTTCCTGTGTACCTTCATTCAGCTGAGGCGCCACCCCGATAGGAAGTACGAGCTGAAAGCCCTGACTGAGGAGCAGCAGAGGCTGGCATCCATCACCGACGTGGGTAGGCATTGCCATCAAGGGGAAGGGGAGCCCGGAGCCCTGCCACCACCGCCCAATGGAGGGCAGTGCCACGCGGGCTGCCACTCGTCCACTGCCATCAACCCCTCTATGCTGGCCAACGAGCATTCGTTCAAGGCCCAGCTGAGGACGGCGGCCTTCACCCTCTTCTTGTTCGTGGCCACGTGGGCCTTCGGGGCGCTGGCTGTTTCACAGGGCCACTTCCTGGACATGATCTTCAGCTGCCTGTATGGTGCCTTCTCCGTCACGCTGGGCCTCTTCGTGCTCATCCACCACTGTGCCAAGCGGGACGATGTGTGGCACTGCTGGTGCGCCTGCTGCCCCGGGAGACGCGCCAACCACGGTTGCCACGGCCATGGTCACGGCCACACTCGTCCAAAGGTTAATGTCAATGGGGATGCCTTAGGGCATGGGCACGGGCATGGGCACTGCCACCTGGATTCGCCGTGCCCAGGTAAGGCCCTGTTAGGAGGACACACCCACAGTGGCACATTGGGTCACTGTAAGCATGGCAGCCTGGCGTCGTCGCAGAACCATGTGACGTGCCTGCCCGCCGTGGTGCCGTGCTGCGCCGCCCTGCACAGCCAGCAGCTGATGGAGGAGGAGCCTCCCGCACACGTGCTGCTACACGCTGACCCCGAGGGCTACCGGCCAGACATCCACCTGCATCGATGCCTGAAGGGCAGCACTAGGACTAAGCCTCGCCACTTCAGCCGTCACCGGCAGGCTGGCACAGGAGGGGGAGGAGGGGTGGGAGAGAGGGAGTACGCCTATCACATCCCTACTAGTGTAGACGGAGGCTCTATCCACAGCTCCCACACAGAGAGCCCTCACAGTACGCATGAGCGTCACGGACACATCTGCCACCTAGCTGCTGCCCCCAATGAAGTAGGCCACCACACTTGCCAAGCGGCAACGGCTCACGAGGCGGCGCTGGCATGCCACGCCCCCTGCCACCGGCACGTGCCTTGCTGTGCCAAGGCGGACCTGTTCCCCACTCTGTGCCAGGTGGAGGCAGGCGACACAGGCACCTTTCTGTGCGGCTGTGGCAAAATAGCCAATGAGGAGGACGTGATCATGCCTCATCACCACCTGGAGATGCACCCGCGCAGGCAATCCTACCCCCAGAACCCGCCGCCCAATCAGAATGGCATCCTTAAAGGTGGCCTGCACGAGGGTTTCCTGTACGCATCAGACAGCACAGGGAATATACGCACTGGACCCTGGAAAAATGAAACTACTGTGTAGTCTAAAGATGGGGGGAAGATATCGGCATCCATTCCCGCCCCAGCCTCCGTCCCTCCAATCCTCAACTCACTCCTCCTTTCCTTTCTAGGAACTACGACAACAAAAATGATTTCGCAACTCTAACATCGCGACTTTTACTTTATATTCTTTGTTTGTTTTCATGTGTTCCATTTCACTCGACAGATTATCTGACATTGTCGTTTAAGCTCCCCAATGACCAGCCATACAGTACACAGAACACATTTTTCTCCTTCATAGAGGAATGTGAGTCCCACGCTGCGAGATACAGTACCTTTTGTCGAAGGTATTTTTAGTATGTTATTATTATTACAGATCTATCGAAGATGGAGATTACGGATGTGTGTGTGTGTGGATGTGTGTGTGTGTGTGTGTGTGTGTGTGAACAGAACATTTGTGTCTATTCTCGCTCAAAGCAAATGAGATTGCGTTCTCTTTTGTGAGTCCCTAAAATCCTCCGACTACTCTCTGATTTGTGTACCTGCAGTACTTCAAGAGGCTCAGTACCAGTGTTTTAGGCAAACACACCAGCAATTTAGAGTCATTGGTATTTTCGCCATTTTGAACAAAAAGCATACTTACTATAATATACTGTGAATATCAGTTAGAGATTTCTTAGTAATATACAAAGATGTCTGCTCTCGTCAGAGTTCCGTGGATGCCGATGTGTTGTGAAAGTGTAAAAAAAAAGAAAACACACATTGAAAAACCGAAACCACATTGAGTATTCTGTTACAGGTTGATATTGAATGTTCTTGTCTGTATGATGTCTTACTGTTGTGTTTTTTTAGAGCGAAGTGTACAACAACAATCACATTGTCATTGTGTATATTTGCGGTGTTGGCGCGATAGTGACATTCATGTCATCACATGCCATGACCAAGCAGCAGCCGTTCCAGGATCAACCCTTTCCTCTTGTCCCGTTTGATATACAGTAAAACCCAAGCCAACATTTTCCATCTCTGGCAAGGCATCACAAAATGGTTGGAGGTTCATTCAATGGGTCATGTCCGAAATCAATGCTTAAACACAATATTTAATTTCTTTATAGGAAACGGAGCATGCAAGCCTTGTATGTCGCTTTGTGCTGTGTTTTTGCTTTGTATATCAATGCACATTTCCTGAAAAACGCCATCACTTTTGTCTATGGAGCAGATCAAGCTGTGTTTCGCTTTAACATGCCGTGAAACAAACAATTATATTTTTACACGATTTTTAGTATCATTATGCCATTATTATGGATGCTCCTGAAACCATGTTCTGTTAAGGGACAGAGAACAGTGCAGAGATTCCGTGTTGAATATTTAACCTTATACAGGTGGTGTTATGTATGGTGGCCCTAAGAGCCAATTCATGCTTGATTCAAAAAATGTGATGGGAGGCGCTGTATGGATGGTGTGACGCAATTGCGGAGCCTCTGGAGGCACGCAGAGGCCAAATTGAGCTCCGTACCACATCGCCGTGCGCTCCATATAGCTCCGCACTGACATGATTGGTTGACGGTAGGTGAGGTCTTAAGGTCCTGTATAAACACAAGCTATCTTCCTTCACAACAGCTCTGCTTTGCGAAGCGCAAGAAGTATGAATGCCCCTGACTTCTGCAGAGGCCATATCACCGTAAATGCTGCGCGGCTAGTGCAGCCGTCAGATTGACCACGCAGCGCCTTTTAAGTGGCAAAGTAATTTAAGAAAATCAAATTTGCCCCTTAGGGCCACCGTAGTTATGTTCGGTATGGAAACCAGTCATTCCCGAGTGAGAGAGAACTGACAAGGTTAATAGAGAAACAAATCACTACCTACCAGAACACAGCAACTCCTGCCTGGCCAAAACCCCCTTGGCATGCCACACCATCCATCCATCTTGTGCACTCTTGTCTATGTACATAGAATTGGTTCTGATGAATTATTTTATACAAGATTTAAAATGTTAAAGAGTAAATAAATATATATGTAATGAAAATGTATGGGAAAGACCTCTTAATGTTAATGCTCAGTATCTGAGTTTAGAAATGTAATTTGTTCTTGGTGCATTCTTCTGTTTGCTTGTATTTTCTGCTCTGATCTTTCATAAGGTATGCGGACTGGCCATATATTTTGTTATATTTGACACATAAATGCACTAACCGCTATGGGATGCCAGGACTTAATGTCACACACGTCAACTGTGATTCAATTGTGATCTGACTTCAACAAGGGACTTGATTTTAGAAAGAAATGTTAGAATTTCTGAAAACGAGACCATTTTTAGATGTACATACGTAAAAGGAATATTTCTGATTTTGGAAGACAAAGACTGACCAGTAGCAAAATGAGCCGCCATGAGACTTCAAGACTATATCAGATGAATATTGATGCTGTGTAACAGTTTCACTAAAAACACCTAACATCCTTGGTATTCTTAAATCATCCCGCATTAAACATGTCTATGAGAGACTACATTGTTTTGGTCTAATTCCTATACCTCTTGGACATCGACATGTCTTAAAGGCAAAAAGAGCTTTCCAAGTGTGTGAACTTCAGTGTTTGATACCATAGGCCGCTAGCTACCACCTGTCTCATCATTCAGCAGTAGTACTGCCAATTCAGCCAGCTGGATAGCTTGTCAGATCTCTGCCAGTATACACTTGTGGTACTGTAACAAAACCCAAAGCCAGTCTTCACCTTTTTCTACATCAACAACACGGATACCAATACATGTATTTTTGCGTGTCCGTGCGTGCGCATGTTTTGTTTCTCTTAGTTATTTTGCAGTATTCATACCTTCTGACAGCAGCGGTGGAGATGGAGATGTCTTAAGGACTCACCACAGGGGAGGAATTCGAATGATAGCAGGCTTGACTGGCAGTGTGTGTGTTGTGCGCGCTTGCATGTGTGCTCACACGCCTGCCGGCGTGGGTGTGTGTTTGTGTGTGCGTGCGTGCCTGATCGCCGTGCACTTGTTCGTGACCTGAGTTGCGTGTGTTAGTGTGTTCGCATGCGCGCGTGTGTATGTGTACAGTATGTGAGGGAGTGTGAGTAAACGAGACTGTGTCTTTTGTGCATCACAAATCAGGCCAGGGCTGACAGGCCATGAAATGAGGACATTTAATATGCAGCTGGCCACACGACACTCAGCCCCCTCCCAGCCATCAGATTATTCCTTTAACTTCGAGCAAATAAAAACCCAGGCCTTGCCTTTAAATTGAGCCCTGAAGACAGACTTTGTCAAAGATCTCTGTTTGACCTTGTGGAATGCTTTTAAGGTCAGTCACTGGTGTATATGGTGTCTTATCTAGAGAGGTGATCTGATTTTGGAAGGATATACAGCACTGTAAATATTTGTTGTGCGATGTTGATGATGGTGGTGCGTGTGCGTACGTGTGTGTGTGTGTGTGTGTATATGTGTTGATGACAGGGTGGTAAGCGGTTCACTGCCAGATGAGTCCAAGTGTTGATGACTGTGGTGATAATGAATGCAGGGCATGAGGGGGAGGGGATTCATTAGATATGGTGTTTCTGAGCCAATGATTTTAATCCTGGATCTTCTTTTGGTGGAAWCTCAGATTGCAGTACCCTATTCCCTCAGTCTAAGATGGAGAACAACAGGCAGAGAGGAAAGAGGATGCCAGGAAAACCTGGAGGTCAGGAGCCGTGGTGCSCCTCCACTCCGAGACATTTCCTTCTGTTTAATTCATTTTTCAAATCTGTATTAAACAAGACAAATGTAATGTTTATGACACAATTTAGGCATGTTGTATTTTCCTGGTTTGGCATTGGCTCCCGATGAATGCTGACAAGTGCTCACCGACAATAGCCAGCTTTATGTACTGTATCTTCACATCTCACTGTAACTGCCAGGGTTGGGGAGTAACAGATTACATGTCATCAGTTACATGTAATCTGATTACAAAAAACCCTGATCGGTTACGTTACCAGCAAAAACATTCTAATCAGATTACAGATTATTTAGAAAAACTAGATCATTACTTTTTGGATTAGTTTTCAATTCAGAAACGATGTTTGCGGAAAAAAATACTCTGACACCTTTCTGTTTTCTCAATGACKTTCAATTCACAATTGATGAAAGGCATTTATTATGTTTGTTCCACCTGAGCGAGTCTGACCACAAGTCAGAGACCACTACGATGACACACCAAATGTGTTGGATGGATCCTTTTTGTCTTCTAATGCCTCTTAACGGGAAAGTAATCCAAAACTAACGGAAAGTAATCCAAAAATTGCATAACTGATAAACATTTTGGACAGGTAACTGGTAACTGTAACGGATTACATTTAGAAAGTAACCTACCCAACCCTGTAACTGCTGCATTACTTCTCAGATATCCATCCACAGTGATTTGGCGTCACGTACACTCAAAGCATCATTTTTGAGTCTCTTTGTAGGTATATGTCATGATACTACAGACATGTTTCTGAAAGACTCTTGACAGTACACTGTGATCACCATGCTTATGTCATCCTTGACTCAAATAACGTACACACACCTCAAAGGGAGGGAGGCGGGAAATGTAGAAGTATTTTGAAGTAGGATGAGAGAGAATAGTGATGGAAAGACTTCATTCTGTGTGTGAGAGAGAGAGAGAGAGAGAGAGAGAGAGAGAGAGAGAGAGACTTTGCTCACATCAGCTCCACAGAGTGACAGTGAAGCTTGGGAGAAAACCCAGCATGTGTGACTGCCTTTGTGTGTGTAGCATATCTCGCAGTGTCTGCATGTGTGTGCATATGAACGATCATTAATGCCGGGGTCTGACTGTGTTTGTACTGCTCTTGCCGCTCTGCTAATGATGATAGTAATAAGCGGCAGGCACATTTCTGTGTCATGCTATTTCATGCTTTCGTGCTTCCTACAGATTTGAGAGGAAATGGGTTGTTTATTTTCTCCACTGAGCTGTACAGTACAGTAGCTATCTGCCTGCGGGAGGTTGGAGGATTGGAGACTGTGTTGTGTGTGAATGTAACACACAGGGGCCACGACCATGAAAACAAAGGAGGAATGTATTGGTTTATTTTCTTGTCCTTGTTCTACTTCACCCCCCAGTATTTCTTCTTTCGCAGCTGTCGCCTCCCAGCTAGTCTCTCTCCCTGCCTTCCCCTGAGAAGACCTTAGTAGAGAGAGATACTCCCTCAGTGAACACAAGGAACGAACCAAATTCGGGGAATTCTACCCAACCTATTTTACATTGCTGGCTCACCCTTCACTGTTGTGCCAGATTTGACTCCGTTACTGTGGCTGTATTACTCTATGGCATAACAATGGGACTTTTGTTGCAGCGGAGTTTGGTGTCTCGATAAGTAACAAGTTCAAACGTTCTCTCTCTCATCGTTGTAGTCCTGACAGAGCTCTTGGTGCCTCCTACTGTGCTGTTGTATTGCCTTAGACAGACAGTTAGTGTATCAAATCCTCTGTGAATACTGATATATAAATGTTATGTAAGCCAAAGCTTATATGCACATGAAAATACTGCTATGTAACCCTATGCAAATGCATGCACAATACTCTAACCCAAAGCCTGTGTTCATGTGAGCAGAGTTACCGCTGAGCCAATCGTCTGCCAGTCTCAGTCTCTGCTGCACTGTCTGAGCCTCAGCCCCCCCCCCCTCATCTCTACCCATGTTATTTATAGCTGTGTGGTGATGCAACACATGGTACAACTGGAATGGAGAAAGGAATCATGCGGTGGGTTTTAATACACAATACTAATATCAAGTGGATTATAGAGCCTAAGAGGCTGCTGTCTGTGACAGCAGGACCAGCCAGGGCCACCTCACTGAGGGGACAGCTGGGGAGCTGGTGACCGTGTGGTGGGGTGGTGGGGGGACGGCATGATTACTACTCTAGTGTGTTAGCAGTGCTGAGAAAATCTGGCAGCATTGCAATGGACAGTTGTCCATTCTCTCTCTCTCTCTCTCTCTCTCTCTCTCTCTCTCTCTCTCTCTCTCTACCCATTTCTCTTTGACTGACTGTCAACCTATCTCTCTTTTTTTCTTTCTTTATCTCTCTTTCCTTCACTCTCACTCTTACTGGTTATAAAGGTTGTACATACTATAGGTCATGTTAACACAGCTGTAAGGAGATCTCCTTACAGCTGTGTTAACATGACCTACAGTATTGTACAACCTTTATAACCAGTAAGAGTGAGAGTCGGTCTCATTGAGTTTCATACAGAAGTACTATTTTACTATTTCATTAAGTACATTTACGGAGATGAGGATGGGCGAAGAAACTAATATCCTTTTGGTCTGTTCCTTCATAATAACCATAGTACAAACACAGWCTCTGATTCATATTATCAGTACAGACGTGATGAAAGTACAGACAATGATGATTCAACATGATGTAACTAAGCAAAGATTGGTGTTGAATGGTTCCAGAGTCAAACACATTGCAGATAAATCCTGCCTATTGGGCGAAGCATCAGTTAGCGTGAACACTGTGAAGTGCTGCTCTCTGCTGGTTAAGATGCGCAACAACACACCGGTACAGTACAGTGCTGAGGCTGCTCTCAAGGGGGGTGTCATTGGATACTGCATCTGTGGTCACTTTTGATGTTTTACAGAATCTGTGGCCGCTTATCCAATTCATCAGCAGCAGTAGGTTTGACTTGAGGTTAACAGGCTGGACACCAGACTAGGGTTGGGTATAACTTGTGGTGGGACTTGGGAGAACAGCATACTATAATATACATGYCCAGCCAAAGCTAAAAAAATATATGTTTGTTTTCTTGTTTTTTTATATAACTGTATGCAATAGTAATWTAAATCAGAACAATTTCTATTTACATTTTGCACTGTTAATTAATTTTTAAAAAGACTGATTATTTGTACACACTGGTCATAATACACAGTGGCAAATGCAGCAGCTACTAGAACGCCTAGAACGCAAATATGACTTGGCCAAGCGTGGCAGAAACACCAGGGCAGTGCTCCAGCTCTCTAAATTATTGCCCACTTACGACCCTGACAGCTTCATTCAATTGATTTTATTAAGTGAAAGATTAGCTAGCTGAAGTAATTAAGTGTTCAGATGAAAGTGAAAAATTGGAGACAGGCGCAAACTCCAYGGGCCGCTGCTCACTCCTCTTCCCTCCCTCTACCCCTCTCCTCCGTCTCCAAGGGGCATTCTAGGGCATTCCACAAAACAACATGTCTGTCCCCATGTTTGTCCCCCAGTAATTTATCCCCAGTCTGAGGCAGTATGTTGTTGGTTGTTGCGTCTCATGACTTGTCTGGAAGGCCTGATGAATATGTACCCTTGTTCTCTAGCTTTTCTGCCTGCATGCTCAATTTGCGTTCTAGCATGACATGAAAGACGTAAGAACTCTCTAGAGGAAAATGCACACACACACACACACACATACACACACACACACACACACACACACACACACACACACACACACACACACACACACACACACACACACACACACACACACACACAGACATGCGCATCTTTAACATCAACACATCTTATCTAAACAGAGCAAAACATCAGTAGTTCTCAATGTCACAGAGAAGCTATTATGCTCATACAGTATGTGTGGCACAGTACTCCAGGTGAGTTGTTATCAGGGTGTGGTAGACTGTCAGGAGGATGTCCTTGGAGACGAAGTCCCTTGTCCTTTTTAGAGTGCTATTACAGCAGTAACAGTTACTACTACGGTCTGATATGATGAATATACAGATGAAGGGGCTGCGTTAATTGATCTTCCCCATCTTATGTCAGCCAGAAGCAAGATAGGATTTGACCTGAATTTCACATTTGACAGCAAACTCCTACGAGCGATGCTCTACTCAAGAACGATCAAGTCTGGCAGATGTCATTTGTTTAATTAGTTTCAACAGTTTTAATTATGTAATACCCAAGATGTTACCCAGAGCTGTCTCATCACGGTGAGTAAAAGTTGGAGAAATACAAGCTCGTGTCTGTGTAWGTCTCGTGTTGCCATCACTTGTTTRCCCCAAAATGGAGACCAGTCCAATTTGTGTGTATTTATTACTTATATTGAGTTTGCAGATATGTTCTATTTAACCTATTTCACGTGCCCTATTCAAATGTTGCATGATTTACCTTGGTTTGCTATGTTTCTCTTCCGTCTTAGTTGATTTATTGTAGACCCCTCTACTTTGGCTGGTCTCCTCGGAGACTGAGTGGGCCACGAGTCTGCCACACCTGTGCCTGGTTGACATAACGAGCTGCCGCATTACTGAAGAGGGAGCCTGCAGCTCCAGTTCAGGGCCTGCTGCCTGAGGGATAATACCATCACCACMAACGTGTGCTGTCACTGCCAGTCACCATTGATACCTGGAGCCAAATGGGGACCAGTGTCGACAACGTAGATATGGGATAGTCGACCACTTAAACGTGTGGTTGAATACTTCTGTTCGGAATGGCACTCTCGTGCACGTTCGGGTGCCAAAGACGGGACTTTGTGTGAAATCCCCTGATACGTTTCTTTAATTAAAAACCGTTAACTTCCTAAAGCCTTGTCTGTGCGGTGGCCTGGAATCGAGAAACCTGGGGTGTAATCAGTAGTCCAAATTTGGGTAGGTCCCTCCCTCTTCTGTTTGCCTCCGTTTAAGAGCCGTTTTGCAACAGAATCTGCATACTCGTTGCATTCATGTGTGTGCTTAAGTTTGTGTGGAGGGGGGGATTAGCTGTGCGTTTGTCTGTGTGTCTAGGTCCATGCAAACATGTATGTCTGCGTGCATGGAAGATGCAGGCACACATTTTCTTTCCTTGCCATGCTCTGGAAGAAACTTTACAAGTTGGATATTTATCAGAGCCCACAGCACTGCTCTCACTTCACAGTATAGTGTGTAAAACCTTATGGTGCCTCAAGCCTTTGGCTGCAGTGCAAGATCCCAGCACAGGGCTAGCTGTACACAGAGCTGTACACAGGGCTAGCTGTACAGAGAGCTGTACACAGGGCTAGCTGTACAGAGAGCTGTACACAGGGCTAGCTGTACAGAGAGCTGTACACAGGGTACGCTGTACAGAGAGCTGTACACAGGGCTAGCTGTACAGAGAGCTGTACACAGGGCTAGCTGTACAGAGAGCTGTACACAGGGCTAGCTGTAACAGAGAGCTGTACACAGGGCTAGCTGTACGAGAGAGCTGTACACAGGGCTAGCTGTACAGAGAGCTTGTACACAGGGCTAGCTGTACAGAGAGCTGTACACAGGGCTAGCTGTACAAGAGAGCTGTACACAGGGCTAGCTGTACAGAGAGCTGTACACAGGACTAGCTGTTACAGAGAGCAGAACGGCTGTTCATTTACTTTATCCTTGTTCACATAAACCAGATGTTTAATTTGTGGACTAGATCCAGTGTCCTAACTCACAGCACATATTTTCAAGGAGAGGAAATGGTGTTAGTTCTGGTCTGGATGCCACGAGCATTCAACTGTTTTAATACTGTTCAGCTAGTGGCCTGTTTTTCCTACTTCAATGTTGAACTCTTCTTCGAGTTCAATAGATGTCTGTTTCAATACTCCAAAGCCTTAACTTTCCCACGGCCTATATAACAATCGTCTCAAAGGAGAGGGTGATTTGTTACACTAGGCGGTGATGGATCCAAACCCTCTCAGTTCAACCTGAACTTGGGGTCGAAGTAATAAAGTAAATGTACATTTGTACACTTAGACATGTTACGTTTTGTAGGATATGTATTAATTTGTGGATGTTTATCATCCATTTTGCATAGTATGTCCAATTTGTATGATATGTTACAAATTCCAATTCATCAATATGTTGGAATGTTTTGCTTTCTCTACCATCTCTCCTACTACCGATCGATCTCACTCATCAGACGGTACCATTTCTGTTTACGTAGTCTGTCCACGAGAGGTTAGGGGAAGGATTAGCTAACTTAAGTAGTTGCATACTAGTACAAAAATTGTTAGTAATTACAAAGTTGCTAAAATACTAAAGTTGTCAGTGATGTGATTTGAACACTCAACCTTCGGGTTGCTAGACGCTTGCATTATATGCCCACCACCGACTACGACACCAGCCAGCTTCCTCCTTTTTGCTTCTGCTTGAGTAACGTGTCTCATGCAACTATACCAAACGTAAATGTCATACTAATTTGACAGACCCAAATTTAAGTTTACTATGTTACGTCGAGTTGGAGCGGCAAGGCTGCTCAGTTACAGTATGCATCATCTTTGGCTGTCCACACTGGGACTTTGACACCTCAGAACTGCTTGTCTGCTGTTGTCACAATCCCTCAGGGCGGATGACTGTGCATGCTTGATCGGCCTCATGCCACTGTTGTATAACAGTACTGTCCAGATGGCCCAGGTCAACCCGACTGGCCACATACATGCATTCCCGTGTATTACCCTGTGTCGACCGATTTTGATTTTTCAACGTCGATAACGATACCGTTTTATTGGAGGACCAAAGAAAGCCGATACCGATTAATCGGTCCGATTTTAATATATTTGTAATAATGACAATTACACAATACTGAATGAAAATGAACCCTTTTATTTTAAATTAAAATAATACATAAATAAAATCTATTTAGTCTCAAATAAATAATGAAACATGTTCATTTGGAAAGTAAAAGCGCATTATGTGCCATGTAAAAAGCTAACGTTTAAGTTCCTTGCTCAGAACATGTGAACATATGAAAGCTGGTGGTTCAATATTCCAGTTAAGAGGTTTTAGGTTGTAGTTATTATAGGAATTATGACGCGTCGACTATTTCTCTCTACAAATTTATATTTCATATACCTTTGACTATTGGATGTTCTTATAGGCACTTTAGTATTGCCACCTAATCTCGGGAGTTGATAGGCTTGAAGTCATAAACAGCTCTGTGCTTCAAGCACTGCAAAGAGCTGCTCGCAAACGCAGTAAAGTGCTGTTTGAATGAATGCGTACGAGCCTGCTGCTGCCTACCACCGATCTGTCAGACTGCTCTATCAAATATCAAATCTAGACTTAATTATAACATAATAACACACAGAAATACGAGTTTGGTCATTAGTATGGTCAAATCCGGAACCGATCATTTCGAAAACAAACATTTCTTCTTTCAGTGAAATTCGGAACCATTACGTATTTTGTCGAACGGGTGGCAACCCTAAGTCTAAATATTGCTGTTACATTGACAACCTTCAATGTTATGTCATAATTATGTAAAATTCTGGCAAATTAATTACGGTCTTTGTTAGGAAGAAACACAGTTCGCGAACGAGCCAGGCGGCCCAAACTGTTGCATATACCCTGACTCGGCTTGCACTGAACGAAAGAGAAGTGACATAATTTCCTAGTTAATATTGCATGCTAACATGCATTTATTTTAACTAAATATGCAGGTTTAAAAAAAATATACTTCTGTGTATTTATTTCAAGAAAGGCATTGTTATTTATGGTTAGGTACATTTGTGCAACGAATGTGCTTTTTTTTGCGAATGCGCTTCTGTTAAATCATCACCTGTTTGGCGAAGTTGAAGTAGGCTGTGATGCGGTGATAAATTAACAGCCACCGCATTGACTATATGCAACGCAGGAACAAGCTAGTAAACCTAGTCATATCATCAACCATTTTAGTTAATAGTGATTACGTGAAGATTGATTGTTTTTTATAAGATAAGTTTAATGCTAGCTAGCAACTTACCTTGGCTCCTTGCAGCCACAAGGTCCTTTTGATGCTGCACTCGCGTAACAGGTGGTCAGCCTGCCACGCAGTCTCCTCGTGGATTGCAATGTAATTGGCCATAATCGACATCCAAAAAGGCAGATTACCGATTTTTAGGAAAACTTGAAATCGGCCCTAATTAATCGGCCATGCCTAATATTTAATATCTAATATTTGAAGAAATGTGTAAAGTATATGTTTTGGGACTAAAATATATTTCCTAGGATGTATATCTGTCCAAATGAAAGCTAGCCAGTCATATGCTAGCTATGGGATTCATTAGTCCATAAAAAATATAATTGTGCAAACCGAAACAGTCACAACCAAAACAATTTTACACCATAGAGATATATAGTGGTCTCATCTTTGTATCTGGGCCATTATGGCGTCTGTGACCGCACAGGCAGCGCCATTGAGGCTATCTCTATTTTAAAGTTGCAAGTGTCATGGTCTATCAGCTGAGCTACAGGAAAACCCGTGTGGGTAGTGGACAAGTGCACACTTCAGGAAAAGCGTAGAGTATTGAGATGCATAGCCAGTAGGGGGCTCCAACCCTCCAAGAGCCTAAACATTTACATCTATTTGGCCCAAACATAGAAGACTATATTGTTCTGTACTGTGTTGTATTGTACTGTTTAAAAAAAAAGGGAACAGAAAGGGTAACTAGTCAGTTACACAATTCACAATTCAGGGCAATATTTCAAATATGTGAGACGTAGATATGTCTAGATATGTCTATGTAACATACTGTATGTTGTAAGAGATGTGTGTTGAAAGTTTGGTAAAAATAGGATATAATTTTTTTTTTATTCAACCCCCAATTTTCACCACTTCTGTAGAATCACCCATACACACTGAGTATAAAAATATTAAGAACACCTGCTATTTCCATGACATAGACTGACCAGGTGAAAGCTAAGATCCCTTAATGATGGCACTTGTTAAATCCACTTCAATCAGTGTAGATGAAGGGGAGGAGACAGGTTAAAGAAGGATGTTTAAGCCTTCAACATTTGAGACATGGATTGTGTATGTGTGCCATTCAGAGGGTGAATGGGCAAGACAAAAGATTTTAAGTGCTTTGTTGAATGAGTTACGGTAGTAGGTGCCAGGTGCACTGGTTTAAGTGTGTCAAGAACTGCAACGCTGCTGGGGTTTTCCACACTCAACAGTTCCCATGTGTATCACGAATGGTCCACCACCCAAAGAACATCCAGCCAACTTGACACAACTGTGGGAGGCAATAGGAGTCAACATAAGCCAGAATCCCTGTGGAATGCTTTTGACACCTTGTGTTGTCCATGCCCCAGTGAATTGAGGATGCAACTCAATATTATAAAGGTGTTCCTAATGTTTGGTATACTCATTGTTCGACTGGTTATGATATCAGGTAGGTCACCTTAGTCTGCCTCAGTGTTATCAGATGACAGCAGCTGCCATTGTTGAGGCCACAACCTGCCAAATATGGGCTCATTTGTATACTGTGGATGCATCTCCCAAAGGGAAGCAGAGCAGCTGAAGCATTACCTGGGTTCGCAGCCACAATCCGGTTGTCGTTAGTTACCACAACAACAAAGTAAAAATATGGCTAACGTAAACTCACTCACTTATTTTAGCGCCCAAAAAACGTAATACTTCCAGAACAACTGTAATGTCAATACCATTGTAAGGCACACGTTCTCCCCTTTCCAAACAAATAAATGACATGACCCTAAACGCTGCCCGTTTCTGCATGATTAAGAAGGCAATGAGCCCCGTCGGGTCTTTTTTAAAAATGGGGGTGGGGAAGCGAAACTAATGCGTGATAGTGAGAAGGAGAGATGTTGTGTGGGAAAATTGCTTTTTTTCTCCACTCGATCTGTCCAACTTATCACCTTATCGCCTCTAAAATGTAAATAAAACACTATAAAGGAGTTTA
>NC_036865.1:6584674-6681456 GCF_002910315.2 Salvelinus sp. IW2-2015 | reverse complement strand
GTTAGTGTAAATGCTTTAAGCCATTGTGCGGATGTGTGTGTTCCCATTCATATCTGGCTAACCTCGTAAAAGTGTTGCCCCAATATCTCAACCACCACAGACTGGCTGAACAGTCAGCAAATGAATAGTTTCGTTTCAAAACGCCATATATACACATTTTTCACATTTGTGTTTTTTCATCTGAAATCATTGCTTCTGGGTACCTTCATGTGTGTGTAAAATGTAAATTTTTTCAGATTGTTAATTCACAGATTTTCGATGTGTATTAAAATGTGTTTTGTTACAAAAAAGCTATATATTCAATTGTTCTAGCTGGAATGGAATGCTCGTATCCAGACTGTGATATGTGCTTGTCTTCACCTATGTATGTGATATGTGATATGATATGTGTAAACCTAATGCCTAAACTCAATGCACTCTGAATAAGAGCTTCTGCTAAATGACTAAAATGTCAAATGTATCTCATATAACTTTATTGATAAAAAAAAAAGAATACATGTCACGTGTACAATTCCTTATAAAAAATGCAGTTATTTGTCACATTTGTCTTTGTAAAAACTAGTAGTACTGCTTATTTCTCTGAGAGTGAGGCGGGTATATAGCGTTTTGCAACAAAACTTTTATTTGTCTCTCTGAAATGAAACCATCAAGTGATAGATTTCAAACAAATACATTACACAAATACACTATCGTTGAACAATCCCATCCCATGAAAAGAAAATCCACATCTATTTCATAAGTTCTTTAAACAATAAAAGCTCATTTACCAACATTTCTGAAAATGGATATATAGCGTTTTGGAAAGAAACTCTTRGAATCTAATAGTCTTTACCCSAGTCCAGCCAGGGCAGACCTCTACATCACTGCTGAGCAGCCGCAGGGCGCTGCCAACATAATAGCAATCTCATTCCCTGCCACCCGCCCTGCCACCTCCATCTCGGCAGGCACCCAAACAGGCTCGACTTCAACCCGCTAGAACAGGCATGGGATTATGCTCAAATGGACTTTGTAATGATGTTGGCAATCATGTTCTGCAAATGGCATTGTACATCTACAATGTATGCCAGGCAGATCGGTGACCACCTCAATGGATTGGGCAACAAATGCACCACTGSTTAGATATGGGGGACGAATCATGGCAAGCTTTATCATATCAGCTGATGGCTGATATGAGAGCTTCACCCCGAGCTGGGTAGTGGTACCGTGAGACTAGAATAAGATTAAGGAACCCACACAAGCAGGCTCAAAACTTCCTCAGAGCCATGACCCATATTTTTAAAAGGCATTGTTCTAAAGGACAATTAGACAATTACTGGGGGGGGGGYTCCAKAATAGGGGAGGGTTGTGTAATATATTTTTTTCTTTGGGGAAGCTTGTGTGTGTTTTGTTGGGCACAGGGGAGGGTAGTGTGTTTTCTCCCTGGTTTACATTCACCGTTTTTCAGGCTTTACTAAATAATATCTTCCATCCTGGTCAAATCTCCTAATCTGCTTGCATGCGCCTCCACCTTTCACGCTTTTCCGTGCGCTTACTATACCACTAGTCAATATAGTCTACCAGTCTGTCTATCCTGCCCTCTATCCACCATTCATAGTTGCAATAGTGGTAGGTGGATTGTTTGTCCCGCGGCTATGTACCACACATGAAATCATTAAAAGCTGAACCAAATGTTCTATACAAATCCACAAGAGCAAAGAGGAATAGCTGATAGGTGGCAAAGAGGCAGGTGCATCATTGCGCATGGATCTCCGATCTAAGTGGAAATATTTGTCATTTAACTTTTGAAATGTATCACCTTATGTGTGGCATAAACACGACCAGTCACAATGTTTTAATCTCATTAGGCTACTTCAAAAGTCTCCTGTATGCTACCTGCACACGTTCGTCCCCTCTACTCGGATATAATTCCAGCATCCAAACAGTGCACCTGCCACTTAATGAACGTAAAGTGACATTTGTTACAAAACACCAAAATGTTTAATGACATTCGGAGACTGTCAAGCCAGGCCTTCCATACTGAGTAGGGAGGGATGTATTTTCTGTTTGTCGAGATTGACATAACCCTCGTCTATTTGATTGTGGTGTTGAAAACGCAAACCATGATGTTGAAGTGCCCAAAGTCAGTAATTGGTAAGCAATTATGCTTTGCTTTAGGTTGTGTGGTGCATTGGCACAGAAAACTGTTGGTGATAGAGAGAGTGAGAGAGAGAGATCCTCAATCAAATGTTAAGAATATCAGTGCATAAGTCACCAGTGCAGGTGTGATTTTGCCCTTGGTAATACATGAGTGACACTTGCAATTCATGTCACGAGSAGTGCAAAATATGTGTAGGACAGGCTTTGCAGCAAAAGTCCCCATGACTCATGTCACGAATTGCTTTGATGCAGAGGCACCTTGGAGCGAACAGTAGCGTTGGTGCYTGGGTAAAATCACTGGGGAAGCCAAGCCAGGAAAAAAAAACATATTACAATCTGTGTTGTGATAATTGAGTTGTTTGCTCTATACCCTGTTAGTTCATATAGTTTTCCACTGTGATCTATAGGCCTAAGGCCGAGACAATAAGATGACACAGTGGCAGAATAAATTCAACCACACATTTGTTTCATCACAAAACCGGAGAGCCTTCATCTATCCGGTGAAGTCCACAAAGCATATTGTATGTAGCAAACAGTTACATGACCTTCATCATGGTTAATGTTTACGACATTTTCGGACTACTAATCAACAATTGATTTAGAACCCCGGTGTTACCGCAAGTCGCAAATAAAACAGGAGCTGCCACCACTATTCCAGGACCATTTCAACTCCAACATTATCAAATCACCTATGCTTAGTCCAGTGACAACTAAGATTCCAAAAACAAATCAGTCCAATCAACGTAAGCTAAATATGATGTGGCTGTCCATGGTACTGATTTCTCTCTGTGTGTGTGTGTGTGTGTGCATGTGTGTGTGCCTGCGTGCGTAAGGAGAAGAAAACATGTTGACTCACCCTACTTGTATAGAAACAATGCCCTAGCCTAGGACTGTGACTCATACAGTCCTAGGCTACCTGGCTAAAATGCTTGCTTGCTAGCCTAACTTCCTTTCATGGGTAAAGATGRGCCAGGCCAGCTAGTTAACATTAGCCTATTACATCTAGCTACATATTGAACTTTCATCCTCTCAGACCAGGGACACAATGTATGAATTTATGGTTGGATCCGAATAACCATTGGCCGGTACTGAGAATTAAGAATTAAGTCCAAATCCCTATCTTCATACATGGCTAATTTAGGAAAGGGGCAATTTGAGCTAGCTAGCCACCGGAGGACAAAGACACAACCAGATGCAATAGTTCAAGTTTTTTCTGTAAATTACCTTTTTCCTTTGATGTGATTGGTGTGAAGCCAAATCCAAACTTGCTTCCCTTGACACTTTTTTTTGTGCACCAGGATCATTCACAGTTGCGTTCACTCAACAGCTGTTTGGCTGTTGTTTTATATGTATGTATGTTTATGAAGGTAGGCCAATCGCTTGTGTGCGATGCTACAGGCGGCAACAATGTCATACTATTTTTTGACCAGACAGCATCAGCTAGATGGGCTACACATACAGAGACAGAGGGCCGTTGTTTCGCTCGCTCGATAGCGTTCTCCTMTGAGATACATTCAGCCTCTTGAGAATTGAAGGAAAAGTATGAAACACAGAGGGACGAAAGATGCATTATAAAAAATAAAAAAATCTTGGTACATTCTTTTGGGAAGCCTGGCTTCCCTTGGCAACCATGAATACACGCCACTGCGGAGCGAATCTTGTATGTAGGGCAGCGCAGGCAACGCCTCTTCAAAACAAATTGTAACGTTATATGGGCTGTAGTGTAGTGCATAGTGTAGCCCTTGCTAGGAGGACTTGAGAACTGCAGTTCATTATCGCAATGTCAGTTGTTTCTGTGGAGGTGCGGCAGTTGTTGCCATGACAGCATATAGTTGGCAAACTACCCTGTTGCCATCAATTATTAGCAATAGGCTACACATTCAAACGCATTGCTCTGGTCGTTTTCCAGCTGTCTTTCGCCTGTTTTGGAATTAAAAGAACCGCAGTGACACCGAACGTTTTGTGGGATGCTGCATCATGTTGCAACTTGCTGGTAGAACGGGGAACATTTGAAAAAGTAGACCGCGCTGTCCGTGTTTGGAAAACGATTTCATGTAACGTTAATCTTTCATTCATGTAATCTTTCCTGACCTGATACACTGTTGCTAGGACAGTAAGCAAAAGGGGAAAGCTTTACAGTAGGTTTAAGGCTATGGGAGTGACACTGCACTCACCCAATTCTACAAATATCCACAGTCTTGATTAAAACTAAATACAATGGGGACGTCTGGAACTGATGCAGTCGCATTCTCAGGGGAAGTGGAGGAGGAAGAAGAGGAGGAATACTATGAAGTTGAGCATCTGCCTCCACTCCTTGAAGATGAGGTGAGAGTAAACATTTATGTTTAGCCTACATTATTATCATCGTAATTATTATTGTTCTCTCAATGGCATATATTATATCAGCCAGAATTATGTACCAGCAATATTGTGGACTGAGGTCCCCAGGGGACTGACTGTATTGGCTGTGACATATGCACTTGTGTTATTCACTTGTGCAGTCCCAATATATACACTCTTTCCCCATAGGAAAACCCTTTGAAGTACCCTTTTTGATTCCAAGTATAACCCTTTTAGTTCCAGGTAGAACCCATTTGGGTTCCATTTAACACCCTTTCCACATAGGGTTCTACATGGAACCAAAAAGGGTTCAACCTGGGACAAAAAAGGGTTCTACTATTGGGACAGCCGAAGAACCCATTTGGTACCCTTTAAAAAAAAAAGAGTGTATAGGCTAACCTATGCTCTTGACCGAGTGATTGAATGATTGAAGAAGACATGCTGTTTTCTAAGGTCTAATTTAATCAACAACATGCTCTCTCTCTCTCTCTCTCTCTCTCTCTCTCTCTCTCTCTCTCTCTCTCTCTCTTTCTCTNCTCTCTCTCTCTCTCTCTCTCTCTCTCTCTCTCTCTCTCTCTCTCTCTCTCTCTCTCAGGACAACAAGATGAGATTAATGTGTCTGTGGCCCCTTTCCTTATAACTCTCATGGTGATCAGGGACCATATTAATTGTACTGTGGGATGTACAGTAGTATCCACCATTGATCTGCATGACTAGCTCACTGTACAGATGTATTGACCCCTGCTGTGTCCTCTCTTGGCTTTATGTGGATATTACGGGCATTCATTAAAACACTACCCCATCCCTTAGTTTGAGTGTTTTAAAGTTCCAATGTTAAACTATGTACAGTGGGAAATATGATTCAGTGCAGAACAGTTATTCACAGTTATTCACTCCAGACGTTTTGAGCTGCAGGTGCCTTTGCAAGTGTGGAGAGTCCAGAGACACTGCAGGGTAATCTTGAGTGGAGGGCGGTATGTGCGAGGTCAGCCTGACAGATGCATTCAGCTGTAGCCTACACACATGTGGAACAAGTGTAAACTTAATCACATTTTACCTTTGAATACTAAGGGGTTAATTAAACCACTAACAGCTCACCATGATTTCCCTCAATGACTTAGTCACCCACTTAGTAGCCCACCCAGAAAAAAAAAGTCCATCACTACTTCACTCTTCTTTTCGTTCTTCGATCTTATTGTATGTCCTTCTCTAAACCTTTGAGGTGCTCCACCAGTGTATAGTTGGTCTTATTAGAGCTCATGGAGTGAGAGGGAAAGTTATGTAGGCCGGCATATTTAACTTGAGGAGGGAGAGGGAGAGACTCAATGTTTCTCTGCACTGTTCTCAAGGGCAACAGTCTATTTATAGGCTTACTGTATGCTGCTGCTTAGTGACATCTCTCTGCCCTATTATTGTGCCATATTCTACAGCATTATGGATGTGCATTATTCAAGTTCTGCAAAAAAAATGGTTTGTAACGAACAATAATCTCTCAGATCAACTGAAGAAGGATATTCTGTATTCACTCCAGTTCCAATTTTTTAAATTTATGACAAAGACACAAAACCAGTGTCACGTTCGTTGTAATAATGGTCGGACCAAGGCGCAGCGTATGTTACGTTCCACATATTTTAATGAAAGTGAAACTAAGCAACGACTAAAACAAATAAACAATAAACTAACCATGACAACAGATATGCTATGTGCACTAACTCAAAACACATACATTCAAACAATATCCCGTAACCCACAGGTGGAAAAATGCAACTTAAGTATGATCCCCAATTAGAGACAACGATTACCAGCTGCCTCTAATTGGGAATCATACACAAACACCAACATAGGAAAATTAAACCTAGAACCCCACATAGAAATAATAAACTAGACTAAAACCCATAGTCACGCCCTGACCTACTCTACCATAGAAAATACAGGCTTTCTATGGTCAGGACGTGACAACCAGGGCCTGCAAAGTATCTGAGTAGGAGTGCTGATCTAGGATCAGGTTCCCCCTGTCCATGTAATCTCATTCATTATGGTCTAAAAGACTAAACTGATCCTAGATCAGCGCTCCGTCTCTGAAATGCTTTGTGTATACAGACCCAGATGTTTTACAGAGAAAATAGTCATGGAACGTTAGTGAGGACGGGAAATCCTAGTGATYAGCTCATCATTCAACTCAGAAAGACAACTTGACTCCCATTATGAAACGAATGACAACGACTGAATGCCCATGTCCCATGAGACTAGGCTTTTGTGAAAAGACAGTGGTCTGTTACACTGTTCAGTCACATGCATATCATGGAAATGCAGAGTATTGGACACCACGTCACAATGGAGTCTCTCTATCTCAGTGCTATCAAAGACTTTCTTTTGTGCTCATGTGCCAAGCCAACAAAAGATCCTGTCTTCTTCACGTGATGAAAATGTCGAACATGCCATGAGATGTTTTCTATTTATGGATGCAATTAGGCTTCTTCATAACACGAAATGTGCCCACTTGGCTTCCCACCGTTTGCAGCATGACATACAAGGATGTAGGTGTAAGTGTGTATATTGCTGCAGGACACTTACTGTATTAATTTTGTGTGTGCGTGTGTGTTACTCCTGTGTGTGTTTGTGTGTGTATGTCTGCGTGTGAGCACATGCATGCTTGGGTCGATGCCTGCCTGTGTGTGTCCACAGGAGAACGTGTCCCTGGCGGATATCCTGTCGTTGCGGGACATCTGTCTGACGGAGCAGGAGGTGTGGGCGGTGTGTGTGGAGTGTATCCTGGCCTTGCAGAGTATCGCCCCGTCGCCCCTCTTCCACACCCTGTGCATCACGCCCGACACCCTGGCCTTCAACGCCCATGGCAACGTGTGCTTCATGGAGCAGCTCAGTGGTGAGTCAACACAGCTCAACACAACCCTGCACAGCTCAACACAGCTCAACACGGCCCTCTCTACATCACAGACGATGCGGTCTCCCTGTCTATTCAGGGTCACATTCATTAGGGCACACACAAACGTTTAAAATGTTTTGCCACGGGAAACTAAAATGAGTATGTCCTAMTGGACAAGTCCAGGCAGTCCCTCCCTGTTTCAGTTAATGTTCTACCATTGGGTGATTAATGAACACGACCCAGGTCTATTAGTTATTCAGTGGATTATCTGGTGTTTCGTCTCGTACAGTACATCTGTTAGTCAGTGCTGTCTGCTATTGTAAAAGGCTGAGGCGGCACTCTCTCCACTGATCAATCAATCTGTCGGATCTGATCGACCATGGTATCCTGAGGTCATAGATCAATATGTCCTTCCTATGGGAAGTCAAAGGGTCATGAAGATCAGGGCCCGTATTCAATTCCCCCCTTCTATTCYTTATGATTTGAAAGTTCAAACTGATCCTAGATCAGTACTCATACTCTGAGATGCTTTATGAATGGGTCCCTAGACTCTCCTCTCCATGAAAAGTTTGTTTCCAAACCCCATCATATTCTCTATTGGTCAGCAGTATCTGTCTCAAACGAAAATTACACCTTTTCCCAAAATGATTGAAATGTAAAATGGCTGCATTTGCAAAAGAGGGCTGTTTCTTAATTAAAAAATGCTGAGCCTTTGTGCGATTACATCTGTGTGATGTGATTTTGCAGTCGTCTGCAGTGCCTGGTCTCATTTGGWTGGAGAGTGTTGGTGAAACTGAGTCACATCTTTCAAGTTCAGGATACTCTGCCGCTTTCTCACTATGGCTTGTCCCTCAGACATTGTGATAAATCGTCTCTGCCAACAGACTAGCTTCTTCTCATCTCAACGAACCTCAATCATCTGTCTTTTACCAAACAGGGTTATGTCACCACCTGTCACACTCACCTGTGTTGTCCCTTCCACACAAACATACACAGGCAGGCAAGCAGGCACACAAACACACACGTATGCATGGATGCACAGACATACATGCGCACCGGATTCTCTCTCTCTCTCTCTCTCTCTCACACACACACACACACACACACACACACACACACACACACACACACACACACACACACATAACCATAACCATTCCGGGATAGCCTCCCATTTTCCCCATGGCAACATCAGTAATTGATAAGCATTGATGAGCTCAACAGTGTCCACATTGCCAAGGGGATTGTTGCCACGGTAACAGATATTCTGGCGGTCAGCTGCCTATAAGTGCCTTTGACTCACCCTGGATTCACATTAGAATCTATTGCTGATCAGTAATTGGGTTGATTTGTTTTAACCACAATGGAACACTAACCAGCACTTATATGCCAATACTACTCTTCTTCCCTGCATTAGGTTTAATTGACCTTAGGAGCTTTTTCTTGAATACTGATGCATGTGTGAGATCATCACGTGTCCCCTCAGGATTGAGCCTACAGAGTGACCAGAGTGACCTTATACTCATGGGGCAGTATCCATTCAATTCATTGGTAGAAAATGGCATTATACTTTTATGACACATCGACCACATTGTAATACATATTCATATAAGCTCTCTCCAGTCCCATCTGGGAGAATATGGGAGCCTTAATTTAGATCGTTTTTCTCAATCATAGTGTGAGGGAGCACATTCCTTCACTCACTGAGTTCACTGCAGTCTCCTTCCTATGTGTTTGCCCCTCCTGTCATATCATAGAGCCAGCTCACCTATGATCTCTACTCAATAGTGCTCGCTTCTCCTTGGCCGTTCGTTCTGACCCTCTGGAGTGTCTGGCCTCCTAGCTGGGAGCCCGTCATAACTCTAGTAGTCAGAGACAGCCCCAAATCTAGACCTGACCTACTTAACCGTCTCTAACTGTGGTTAGAGGAGGCTGAAGGGGGGCGGCTTTATCCCTGCTTCCACCCCAGCGCAAACACTGGCCTACTTAAGACGGAAGATGCTCCGCATCGCAACACCAAGGCTCTGATCGGGAGATAGCTGCAGTCCCATTTGTGTGGGATTGTCTCTGAGCTAATGAATGATGTACAGTATGAGTGGGTAGTTTCATTGGCTTAGCACCTGGTTTTATAATAGGCCCCATATTGTCAATTAGMACTGATACCAACGCTACATGTAATAAAACGTTTGTTACACATTTTAACACTGTATTGTTTTGTGCTTATTCTGCTGTACTGAATGACGTAGATGACTGGTTGCAAGTGGTTTTATTGGCTTAGCACCTGGTCTTATAATTGGCCCCATATTGTCAATTAAGATGGAATCGTGTGATCATATGTTTGTGGAACAGTAGGCCTAACAACACCACATATAATCAAAGATTTATTACACACGTTAACTAGATGTACTTTTGTACGCTTGTCTTGCAGATGACCCTGAGGGCTCGTTTATACCTCCAGAGTTTGACAAGACTGGCAGTACCTTTGAGGTAAGGGGATTCTTTCACTACCAATGGCTACTTCACAGCGTGTCTTGTGTCTCATTGTAGCAGATGCTACAATACATTCTTGACATTGAGGGTTGAGAACAAGTAAGAAAACAACAGTTGAGGTGCCTTTCGTTTACCAGGCCTTTTTTGTAATATTTTCGTGTATAGTCATGTAAGTGGATTTTGGCATTGGGGAAAAGACTTGCACTCTGAAATATGTCCGCTAGGAAGGAAGTGATAAGATCGCTTCTCAAGACATTCTCTTCCATTTATTGTTGTTACTGGACATAATAAAATGCACAATACGGCAACAACCTTTCACCGTTGAAGTTTGTTTGATGAACACTGTGCCTACACATTATTCCACCATACTTCATTTACTAGAAATCAATATTACATAAACGCTATTTCAAAACAAACATGGTGGAAATCAAAGGAATCTAAATGTATGTATAGCAGCATATACAGAGGATAACAATATGTCTCACTAAGAAAGGATTTCACTCTCTCATTACATCTATCTTTCTGTCTGATTCACTTATTTTCCCTCCCTCCCCCCCCTCTCTCTCTCTCGTCTCTTGTTCACGTATTCTCTATCAGATCTCCCTCTCTCTAATTTCTCCCTTTGGGTTGTGTAGCTCCGTGAATGTATTTCCTGTCTTGACTACATGTATCAGTTGCTCAATTTCAGGTTTAATGTGTGCGTCTATGGTTGTCTAATGTATCTAGTCTTCCAATATCTTCCAATGTACGTAAGTGCTCCAAGTGGAGTGGCTGGGGCCGTAGAAATATAATTCCTTCTAGTAATTATATTTATATGGCTGGGACCTGCTTGTGCACACAACGGGAACTAGACATTAGTTTCAGCAGCTGGTGGATTTAACATGTTCTGGCTCTTGACATGTTTATGTGTTATGTCTCACACTTTGAGATCTGGATCGTTCACCTTTCCCATATCCACCACATAAGTATGGGTCACATTCCTTTTAATTGTTTGCAATACAGTACGTATCTTGTCTGAGATTTGACCTAAAAAAAACACCTGGTTCAGATTCATTCAAGAGCCAACATGTCAACCATAATTGCAACAGAGAGCACAATTCCCCCAAGTAAAGCGCAAGAGAAGAGTGTCAAATATCTGCAAGTTACAATAATAGTTCACTGGAGTAAAAGTGTCTGACTTTTCAGCTTTCAGTCTCTTGAGTCTTACAAAGAGACAGGCTCTCATGAAATTCCCACTTATGTGCTGTAATTTCATCTCCACTGACTCCTGGTATTGCAGCCAATGATCTGATGAGATCCAAGGCAAATATGGAGAGATCATTATGCGTTTGTTAGATGAGGCCCCCGAATGCATTGCCTGCAAGGCGTAATGGCTCGATTACAACGAACAGGCAGAACTTAACGCACTTGTGCAGGTTGCCGCTGGATTTCTTGAAACACTACTAACGGGAAATTACATGCATCTGCGGGCTAAATTGAGCTTGGTTGTAACAACACCAATTAGGATAAACCAGCAGATCAGTTGATCTCTTGTTGTTACCATGTCAAGTGATTATCATACCAGATAGCTGGTCTAGATTCCCTAATCCCGCTCTCAATTAAATATCGACCTATCAGGAGCATTGAAAACCATAAGGCTGATGAACGTAAAAAATACTTATTAGAGTATAAGAATATAGAAGTAGTAGGCCTATATTTCATTCAAACGTTTCACTTTAAATGGCAAAATAATACATGCCATTTTAAATAACTTTAGTTTAATTTATTTGCACCAGAGAAAACAAGTGGTAAACAACAAGACAGATAAAAACAATTAATAATTTAAAATAGTGTGCAGGTGTGGTTGAAAGCCCATGGGATTATATGAAAAGCACACTACAAAAAAAACTATCTACAATACATAAGTACAAACAAAAAAAAATTGGTTTGTTAAAACAGTTAACAAAACCTACTAATTATAAATGTGTAACACTAATTGTAAATGAAAACGTTTATTGACCAGTAATAATTTGTTTAAATGTGTGTGTTCATGTGAGAGTTAGGCTATATTGAGGAGATTACTGAGTAGGATCATCAGGCTGACCCCCAGTCTTCGCTTGAAGTTATTGAGCGGTGATGATATTTTGGCAATGTGAAGATAAGAATGACAGAGTATGGTACCTCTGTATCTGATAGAGAATTGACTATGTGAGATGCGGCAGTGGGGAGGGTGAAGGTTATCGCAGTGTCTTGTGTTATATAGATGGATTTCAGAATTAACCTGGAAGTATCCATTGAAAGGTTAATTGTCCGGGCGGTATGAGTATTTGTAGATAAAAGTGCATAATTGGCGTACATTGTTGTAAATAGACAAGATATTGAGTTTCTATAACAAAAGGTGCAGATGGAGCCAGGTAATAAGAGGAGGTGGCTAGGCATGCAAATGTATTTTGTATGATGAGTCATTTGTGTAGGTAGGAGGCATATGTACTGGCCCAGACAATATTACAGTAAATGAGATATGGGTAAATTAAGCTATAGTATAGAGTTAGGAAGCAAGCCTGATGAACCAAACCACTTATCTATCTGATGATACCAACAGATTTCATCACTTTGCTGCAGACAAATTGAATATGATCTTTCCAGGATACATTTTCATCAATTAGAACTCAAAGGAATCGAATTGATGTGACTGGTTCCATTTCCTTCCCACTAATTGAGATTCTGGCTCTTTTTTCAAATTGTATATTTTAATATTTCCTATTCTTACTAGTGAATACAAGAAAGTTGGTTTGTTTTACATTCAAAGATAATTTGTTTGTCTGGAACCATTCAGAAAATTTAGCCATGCCTGAGTTGACTTCATTAATTAGTGAATCCAAATTTTGGGATAAAATCTAATTGGTATCATCAGCAAAGAGAATGGGAAGTACGGTAGAAGACACAGCAGCAAGGTCATTGTTATAGATTAGGAATAACAAAGGTCCAGTTATCGAACCATGTGGCACGCCACAGGATATCTTGGCCCTGGTAGATGCACAGCTGTTTGCATCAACAAATTATTCTCTATCATATACCTAACTATATAACCAATTTATATGTATAATCATGAAAACCGTAATAATACAATTTAGAAAGTAATATTTCAGCCATGGCAAACGTTTTGGATAAATCTAAAAAGGTGCCAAGAGTGTATTCATTGTTGTTAAGGGCTGTAAAGATTTTATCCACCATTTGCAAAAGAGCCATATCTGTGATTTTCAAGTCTTTAGGAACAATACCAGTTCGCATTGATTTATCTATTTGACAATTACCACAGTAGATTTGCCGTGGTAAATGAGGAAATACTTTACTTCAGTTGTAAGGAATGATTGTCAAATAGATAAATCGCCATTAGTTAGCTCATAAAATAGGAATAAATTGTTCCCATGATAATACCAACCAGATGGTGAAATGGTCTTGAAAAATGATGCCTGCAATCAAGACTAAAAGATAACCTCAACATCCACGTTAGGGAGCGGTAATGTTGGTTGCAAATTGAGATCGGCTCTGCGGGTTATTTTAGCCCGTGTTGATTGTTTTAACGAGAGATCAGCTGGCGATAATTTAGTAGCTTTCGATGGTTGCGATTGTCCTAATGGATCTGAAGGCGCTCATATGAGGGAGGAACATTGCCTTGGCCTGGCCTACTGCAGCTTTATTGACATCTTAATAATGGTCTGATGAATTACTTCCTCAACCAAAAGCATGGCAACTAGGCCTAGTTTCCACCAAGACCCCACAGAGATGCCCAAAGGACATCTGCTGCATATACTAATAAACGGAGGTTGTCATGGGATACAGTAGTGATTTATGGATTCTTTTTTAGTACATGAGCTGCTGACATGAGGTAAATAACACATATTTGAGGTTTTAATTCCCATATGGTTTAAAGTGAACGTGTCCATACAGTGTAAACATGACTAAGCAGTCTTGTTTTTTATTATTTTTATGATAAACAATTGCAGTGTGGTGAATGTTATGGGTCAGTTTGAGGTCAATGACGCTCTGAATCTTCTCCAGGGACATGTGTACTCTCTGGGCTCCACCCTCTCTGCCGCGTTGGACTTTGTCATTGAGCCAGAGCTGGAGGCAGAGCTGGGGGAGGAGATTCAGAGACTGCTGGAGCAGATGCAGGAGGAGGGGCCAGAGGACAGGCCACTCCCCCAGGTAACGTGGTGACATGGATGAACTTTAATGGAGTGCTGTCTTTACGCTCTTATTATACAAATTACGGAGAGGCTGCGATTCCGAATTCTCTGCAAGTCTCTTCCCGATAGCACAAAATCCAACATTTTTGTGCATGTCCGGGATTCTCTACTTTACGCACAGTCTCTTGATCTACTCATTTGGCTGCCCAGAGAACAGGCTACCAACAAACTACTCTGGCAAATGTCAGTGATGAATGGAGAATGGTGCTCATTTTATAACGTTAGATCAAAGCTGAATCGATGTCTGCAAGATCACAACATGATAGTATTCTACATAACATGACCAAATAGAGTGTCTTCAGAAAGTATTCATACCCATTGACTTATTCCACATTATGTTGTGTTACAGCCTGCATTCAAAATGGATTACATGTATTATTATTCTTACCCATCTACACACTATACCCCGTAATGACAAAGTGGAAACATGTTTTCAGAAATGTTTGCAAATGTATTGAAAATGAAATACAGGTATCTCATTTACATAAGTATTCACACCCCTGAGTCAATACTTTGTAGAAGCACCTTTGGCAAACAGATACAAGAGACATGACATACTGATATTGAGGAGATGGCCGATGTCTTTGCAGGTAATGATATGCATGTGAACAGAAGAATTACCCCAACATTGACAAAAGTGTCCAAGTTTCAATAAATCATTTTTTGTATAACATTTATATCAGTCACTTTAACCCTTCATGTAGAGTACCTTTGGATGTGCACAGTCACTGAACATGAGCAGCACCGTGTGGAGGAGCAATGACAGTGCATATAGATAGGTAGTAATGGGAAGGTTGGCTATTTTTAATGACTCTGATCTTTTCGACTCGTTCAGTCAAAGAACAAATCTTTCGACAAATTTTGTTCATTTGAGTGAGCAACGCCCAGAGCACGCAGGACCCTCTACCGGTGAACGATGAACTGAAAACTCGAAATATGATTCTACAAGCTTCTCGTTCACCATAGTGGGCTTATTGGAGCTGTCATTTGTGACTGCTTTAAACAATGTACATTTGTTGATTGCTAGGCATACAAAATCGATTATTTCTTGATACATTTGAAAGGAGATCTAGTTGTGGACGCAACCSGACTAGATTGTGAAGGACTCTTGATGGAATGCATTGCTTGACTGCTGTGAGGCTGATAAGCACAATATCGTTTGTGAACTGTAGTCCCCCCCCCCCCGATTCCTTCTCAAGTTTGAGTTTGTTCAGTAGAGACGGTGTATGTTTTGGTTCTATAAAGCTGTGTCCATCATAACATTCAATAATCAATTGAATTCCTTCTTGCACCATGCGATCAATAATTAGTTCTAAAAAATGTAATTTTCTTCTCTATGTTACCTGCTGCATGATCTATTGTCCTGCGCGCATATATGACAGAGAGTTATTGGTCGGAGCAGAGCACGTCTCTAGATCCTCATGAGCCGGAGAAGTGTGTATCAATCATGCTGTAGGACTTATTGGGGCCAGCAGGTCAAACAAACGGCTAAAATTAACGAGTCACTCAGAAAAAAACAAATCCTGACTCGAGTCATTAAAAATAGTTGTTAAAAAATAACAAATCGTTCTCAAACTGCACATCACTACGGATAGGGAAAAACAAAATGGAGGATGTTACAGTCATGCTCTAAAAATAAATAAAGCGAGTCGCACACTCTATATAAAATCTCCCAGTAATTTATTGGGTAAACCGCCAACGTTTCGGCATCATTGTGCCTTCTTCAGGGTCACTAGTCATGCACGAAACAAGAATTCTGCCCAGGGGATAAAACTAAAATATGAAGTTTACACCAATAACAGGATGTATTTTCTTTTGGGAAACAAATGAAATATGTTTCAACACTGTGTCCTCAACAGTGAGTCATCAACAATGAAATGGCAAAACGTATTAAACCCCCTAAAGTTCATAGTTTATATTAATATAATCTCAATGGTAAATGTGAGAAACGTACAGTTTCTATATAAACTTAAACTTACCATTGCATCATAAAGTACTTTATGTCTATGCTAGCTGATATATTATGTGTCTTCCTCTCAGAACCTCCTCTCCCTTGCAGAGGAAAAGCTAGTAGATGCCTCTTCCACAGCCCTGTGCCGGAAACTCTCTTCTATAGGCCGAAGAGTTCTGTCAATCGAATCCGTCGCAACATTTCAAGGTTTGCCTTTAGACATGGGATATGTCTGTGTATATCTATGTAAACACACATTTCTGTTGTGGTCCACTGTGGCCATAACCATACTACCTGTGTATCTATCCACAGATGGGTGGGATGGCTCTTGGGAGGCTCGATGGCAGCAGCCCAAACCCAACTGGCAGCTCCACAAGAGCATCAACTCTGAGGACAGTAGCTCCAAAAACCAGGGCATTGTCTCACATACCACGGCAGAGAACCCGGACTTAAACGACTCCAACAGCCTGCATTGGCATCACGTATGTGGAGCCTGGGACTCCACCCTTTGGGCTGACGGTATGGGGGATGTGGAAGAGGATGGATGCGTCAGAGAGGAGGACATGTTTGGTTCTCAGTTGGATAGCAGATCTCAGAATAGTTCTCCTGTACACAGGAGGGCTCAGGAGAGGGCTGGGAGGGTGAGGGGGGTTCTGAATCGTTCCTGCTCCGTCCCAGACTCCAATAATCCCCCCGCATTCCCACCCGCGCCCCATGGGGATATCAGTGTCAATGTATCGGACCTCACGGAGATAGGAGCTGAGGAATGCACGGGGCACGGGTCTGTTTGGAGCAAGAGAGGGGACAGAGAGAAGGCCCCTTATGAGTGCAATGACTCCGAGCAATGGGACTCAGCGAGAGACAGTGAGACATTAGAAGGGGAAAGAGATTCTACCCTGCCCATATGTGGTGGTGAAACGGATTCAGACAGTCAAAGTGGAACACGAGATGAAACCTCTTCGTCCCGCCCAGCTCAAGACCCGGACGTGTTGGTCGACTCTGCTTGCAACATGACTTCAACCTCCAACCTTTACACTCCCAATAATCACATGACTAAAAGCATGCTGTGCCTCAATGAAGAATCTCAGGATGAGGTGAGTTCAAGGATTAGTTTCATGTACTGTACAATGTATGTAGATTTACATGCCTTCGTTTCACAACTCTGTTCACAACTCTTTGGGACGGTTTCCCAGACCCAGATTAAGCCTATTCCTGAACTAAAAATCACTTTCAGTGGTGATTTTTCATTGACCATGGTTTTTGTCCAGGACTAGCTTAATCTGGGACTGGTAAACTGGCCAAGAGGGAAAGAAATGTTAACAGTGATTTTTATTGATTGTGACCTAGTGGATCTCTCTGAGGGATCTACTCACACGGAGTGGGCAGAGACTGTCTGTGAATGAGCTATGGGCCCTGTGTCATACCTGCCTCTCCACACTGCAGACCTACTTAGACTACCCAGGTTGGACTCCTCACTTCTTCAGTTAACCAACCACTGATTCTCTGCTCTGTGTAAATCAATTACATGATTTACTAAGCAGTAAGCATCCAATCCCTCACCTTGTCTGGTCTCTGTAAACCACTTTGCTGTTGATTAAATTATAATGAGAAACGTCACTATGGCAGTGGCAATAAATCATTTAAAACTTTGTTTAGTTCGACATACATTTGATGTAATTTATTAAAATGTATTAACCTCTTAGGCTTACTTTTCTTTCTTATTCTTTATTTACTTCCTGAAAGCATACCTATGCCTGGATACAATGTATGTGGGTTGTGAGGGAGAAGTTCTCTTCTTGAAACCTAAAAACACAGGTATGGCTCTTTTTGCTTATGCAGTACACGGTAGTCAGCAATACTCTGTTTGGAATGATAAAGTTACTTCACCACTTTCCATTTATTCTTTGTCTCTGTTTATTTATTTACAACTGTTGTGACTTCAAATATTCAAAAGTTACCCTGAGAAAAGTGTCTTGAGTAGTGTCCGAAGGAACATTCTATGAAATGATGTCACGTTCAATAATTCAACGTGAATTTTCCTCTTAGGATCCTGCGATGCGTTTTATCTGGCTCCTGAATTCCAGGATCATGGAATCGTAACTGAAAAGGTTTGCCTCAACTTCTGACATTCATCTTTTAAAATAAAACCCAAGTAGATGCTTTGATTACTGATTAAGTGGGTGTCATCTGTCTGTCTGTCCGTCCATCCATCTGTATGTCTTTCTCTCGGTCCGTCCTTCTGTCTGTTTTTGAGGCCTGTGTTTATGGGGTGGCTGCCATCCTATGGGCCACGGCCAAGTTCAACCTGTCAGCCAATCAGAAGCTGGCTATGCCCAGGAAGTTGAAGATGCTGCTGCTGGAGATGGCCAAGAGGACGCCCATCGAGAGACCTTCCATTGTCGTAGCTAAAAAGGTAGTCATAGCTTCAGCTCTCAACCACTCTAGTGAAAGCACATTCATCCATTCTTCTTTTGATCAATGTTTTAGTAGCATTAATTACGTATGTAACATCATTTAGCATTTTTAATAGACGCAATCGTGACACAATATATTGTGAATGAATGAGCAAAGTTTCTTTACCGTAAAGTGTGTTGCAATTTGAAATGCACTTTAAATTACGTTTGATTTGATGAACAAATTAATGAATGAAGTATCTTAGGTGCTAAGGTATAATATTTTATTTTGTTTCTGCTGTTACAGAGCTGTTGGGATTATCTATCACGCCAAGGAACGAACGCTGAGACAGTGTGGACGAAGCTGATCAACAGAGTCCACCCGGTACCACTCCACTGTACCACTGTAGCTACTGTTTGGCAGGGGTAGTGAGAAACATACTGCCCCTCAGAGTGAAAGGGAGGACACATTGCTATTCCATTATTGTCTGTCGAGGATAACTCCCTCCCTTACCTTTCAGCCACTCACAAAGGACATTGAAGCAGAAGATCAGAATGGATTGGACAGTAGAGTAAGCTCAAGTCAGGAATCAACACGTATCAAGAGTGGTACGATTAATTCATCTTTTCAGACATTATGTTCAAGCGATTCTGTTGACCTTGCATCTACATACAGATTTGTGATCATCAAATGGTATTGATGTTGTAACTGAGATTGTTGTAACTGTGTGTAGGGTTTGTGCCCATGGCCACTGAGAGCCGATTGGCTCCTGTACCTGGCCCTGTTCCCCATAGCTATCCAATTAGTGGAGCCCCCCAGCTTCCAGAGGCCTTCACTTCCCTTGCCACACACTTCACCCCCATCGTCCTGACCAGGGAGGGGGACACTGCGGAAACTCCCCTTCCTGCTTCAGACATTCAGGAGTAAGCAGTATGCCTCCTTTCTATGGAGATAAGAGCTACCAGTCAAGGAATTATTTCACACACCATTGATGTTTTTGCAAGTTGGAGCTTTATTGATTGTGGCAGAGATGTCATTGAATGTCAGAACTGATTTCAAGAATGCATTTTTAATTATCACATCATTTTGTGTTGCAGGGTTATAATTGAAGTCACAAGAAGCAATGACATCCGGCCTGTGCAAGAGGCCAAGGACCGAGAAACCCCCTCACACCTTGAGGACCTACCCCAGTCAGATAGAGACCTACAGGACAACGGACAGGACAGCCCTGCCAATCAAAGGAGCGTGGTCATACATAACCTTTCCTCCACTGCCTCTAGCGCCAGGACATTGGTCAACTCTCCACCTCCCACCTCCCCCGAACTCAGCAACCAGAGGACTCCCGTTTCAGACCACCCACTCCCTCCTTCGACCACCCAATTGACTTCGTCTTCCTCTTGCCAATCGTCATCCTGCTCTCATCTGACTGGTGGTGGTGTTTTCAACAACTTCCTCTTGCGTCAGGACCCTTTAACAGGGCACTTAACCCTGGTGCCAGTGCAGATAACAGTCCCTGAGTCCCTCCATGGTCTGGAGCTCAATCTTCCCCTGACCTCAAGCTCCAGCTACCTCCAGGGTCATCCCACACATCCACGGGGCCCTAGCGACCATCTGACCCCTGGCCAGGGAGCTGAACCTCTTTTGGAATGCCTTAATGGCAGACCCTCGGACCCCACAGCGTCCATGCCCCATCCACACAATGGAGAAGGAGGTCCAAGGACAGGAGAAGGTGAGGGTGAACACCTATCAGAGTCCCATGGACCTCCTCAGGGAGACTCACTTCCTCCCCCCTCCCCCCTGATGAACACTTCCCTACAAGAGGTTATTGGCCTGCTCAGGGCAGAGTTTGCCCTTGATGGCTATCTGGAGAATGGTGTAGAGGATCTAGCAATGGGTAAGTAGCATGAAGATTGATATGCATTCTCATGTAGCCTATGGCCCCAAATCTGTTTCGACAACTTCTACGGTTCTTCACACCAGTTGGTAAGACCACACAAACAGATGTGGCACCAGGTTAGAAGCCCCTTTTCTCCCTGTTTTTCCCCCCGACTGAATTTGATTAGGATAATTGCTTTATAGAGAGATAGAGAAAATAGACATTTTATTTGTCACATGCGCCGAATTCAACAGATGTAGTAGACCTTACAGTGAAGTGCTTAGTTACAAGACCAGTTTTAAGAAAATACAAAAAAAAAGTAAGAGATGAAAGTAACAAATAATTGAAGAGCAGCAGTAAAATAACAATAGCGAGGTGATATACAGGGGGTACTGGTACAGAGTCAATGTGCGGGGGCACCGATTAGTCGAGGTAATTTAGGTAATATGTACATGTAGGTAGAGTTATTAAAGTGACTGTGCATAGATAATAACAGAGAGTAGCAACAGCGTAGAAGAGGGGGGCAATGCAAATTGTTTGGTGAGCCATTTGATTAGATGTTCAGGAGTCTTATGGCTTGGGGGTAGAAGCTGTTTAGAAGCATCTTGGACCTAGACTTGGTGCTCCGGTACCGCTTGCCATGCAGTAGCAGAGAGAACAGCCTATGACTAGGGTGGCTGGAGTCTTTGACAATTTTTAGGGCCTTCCTCTGACACCGCCTGGTATAGAGGTCCTGGATGGCAGGAAGCTGTGTTGAGGATCAGCGTGGCGGATGTGTTGTTACCTACCCTTACCACCTGGGGGTGGTCTGTCAAGAAGTCCAGTTGCAGAGGGAGGTGTTTAGTCCTAGGGTCCTTAGCTTAGTGATGAGCTTTGAGGGCCCTATGGTGTTGAACGCTGAGCTGTAGTCAATGAATAGCATTCTCACATAGGTGTTCCTTTTGTCCAGGTGTGAAAGTGCGGTATGCAAATTGGAGTGGGTCTAGAGCTTCTGGGATAATTGTGTTGATGTGTACCATGACCAGCCTTTCAAAGCACTTCATGGCTACAGACGTGAGTGCTACGGGTCAGTAGTAATTTAGGCAGGCTACCTTAGTGTTCATGGGCACAGGGACTATGGTGGTCTGCTTGAAACATGTTGGTATTACAGACTGACAGAGTGAGGTTGAAAATGTCAGTGAAGACACCTGCCAGTTGGTCAGCMCATGCTCGGCGTACACGTCCTGGTAATCCGTCTGGCCCTGCAGGCTTGTGAATGTTGACCTGTTTAAAGGTTTTACTCACATTGGCTGCGGAGAGCACACAGTCGTCCGGAACAGCTGATTCTCTCATGCATGTTTCAGTGTTACTTGCCTCGAAGCGAGCATAGAAGTTATTTAGCTCGTCTGGTAGGCTCGTGTCACTGGGCAGCTCTCGGCTGTATTTCCTTTTGTAGTCTAAGCGTCYGAGAAAGTGTAGTACGATTCGATCTTAGTCCTGTATTGATGCTTTGCCTGTTTGATGGTTCATAAGAGGGCATAACATGATTTCTTATAAGCTTCCGGGTTAGAGTCACACTCCTTGAAAGCGGCAGCTCTACCCTTTAGCTCAGTGCGAATGTTGCATGTAATCCATGGCTTCTGGTTGAGGTATGTGCGTACAGTCACTGTGGGGACGACGTCATCGATGCACTTATTGATGAAGCCAGTGTAACGGATGTGATGTCGGGGCGAGGGGACGTACTAAAGTTATACTGTTACATTGATGCTGTTGACCCGGATCACTGGTTGCTGCGGAAAAGGAGGAGGTTGAAGGGGGGTGAGTGTAACGGATGTGAAATGGCTAGCTAGTTAGCGGGTACGCGCTAGTAGCGTTTCAATCAGTTACGTCACTTGCTCTGAAACCTAGATGTAGTGTTGCCCCTTGCTCTGCAAGGGCCGCGGCCTTTGTGGCGCGATGGGTAACGATGCTTCGTGGGCGACAGTTGTTGATGTGTGCAGAGGGTCCTGGTTCGCGCCCGTGTCGGGGCGAGGGGACGGTACTAAAGTTATACTGTTACATTGATGCTGTTGACCCGGATCACTGGTTGCTGCGGAAAAGGAGGAGGTTGAAAGGGGGGTGAGTGTAACGGATGTGAAATGGCTAGCTAGTTAGCGGGTACGCGCTAGTAGCGTTTCAATCAGTTACATCACTTGCTCTGAAACCTAGAAGTAGTGTTGCACCTTGCTCTGCAAGGGCCGCGGCTTTTGTGGAGCGATGGGTAACGACGCTTCGTGGGTGTCAGTTGTTGATGTGTGCAGAGGGTCCCTGGTTGCGCCCGTGTCGGGGCGAGGGGACGGTACTAAAGTTTATACTGTTACACCAGTGACTGATGTGGTGTACTCAATGCCATCAGAAGGATCCCAGATCATATTCCAGTCTGTGCTAGCAAAACTGTCCTGTAGTTCAGGATCTGCTTCATCTGACCACTTTTTTATAGACAGAGTCACTGATGCTTCTTGCTTAAATTCTTGCTTGATAGCAGGAATCAGGAGGATAGAATTATGGTCAGATTTGCCAAATGGAGGGAGAGCATTGTACGAGTCTCTGTGTGGAGTAAAGGTGGTCTAGAGTTTTTTTRCCCCCTCTGGTTGCACATTTAACATGCTGATAGAAATTAGGTAAAACTGATTTAAGTCACCTCTGGATGAGCGTTTTCCTGTTTGCTTATGGCTGTATAAAGCTCATTGAGTAAGGTCTTAGTGCCAGCATCGGTCTGTGGTGGTATGTATACAGATGAAAACTCTCTAGGTAGATAGTGTGGTCTACAGCTTATCAAGAGATACGCTACCTCATGCGAGCAAAATCTCGAGATTTCCTTATATATTGTGCACCAGCTGTTCTTTACAAATATACATAGGCCGCCACCCCGTGTCTTACCAGAGGCTGCTATTCTATCCTGCCGATAGAGTGTATAACCCGCCAGCTGTATGTTAATGTGGTCATTCAGCCACGACTCGGTGAAACATAAGATATTACAGTTTTTAATGTACCGTTGGTAGGATATACGTGCTTTTAGTTAGTCCCATTTATTTTCCAGCGAATGAACTTTAACAGTACGGATGGCAAAGGCAGATTAGCTACTTGTCGCCTGATCCTCACAAGGCACTCCGATCTCTTTCCGCAAAATCTCCGTTTTTTTCTGTGGCGAATGACGGGGATGAGGGCCTGTTCGGGTGTTTGGAGTATATCCTTCCTGTCCGACTCATTAAAGAAAAATTATTAGTCCAATTCAAAATTATCAGTCCAATTCTGTTCTGATGTCCAGAGGCTCTTTTCGGTCATAAGAGACAGTAGCAGCAACATTATGTACAAAAAAAAGTTAAGCAATGCGAAAAAAACTAGCGAAATAGCACGGTTGGTTAAGAGCCAATAAAATGGAGGCCATCATCTCCGGCGACCATTATACAAGTTGTAACATTAAATAGTATGATATCTGGTGTAAACTTGTATGACAAGCTTTCTGTCTAAAAACCATTCATTGATGTACTGTCTCATGTTTATGTGTTTGAAGGGGAGTATTTCCTGTCTCTGAAGGACCTACAGTACCAGACATTCTGCAATGTTGTGAAAGAGAAGTTCTGTGACCTTTACTGGAATGAGGACTTATTGGGAGTGCTACATTGTGTGGTCAACTACAGCCAATTATCTCTGTGAGTATGTCAATGATAGCCTGTTTCATTGGTGATCCAAACACAGGTCTTCTCTCAATAACAGAAGCCTAACAGAAGATAAATTATACAAGTGAAAAAAGATTCACACTTTCATTTATGTGGACGGAAAGCATTAGCAAACACTGATCCTGTTCTCACTTCATCTCTAGTAATTCTTTAAAGGGCGCTGAACTTTCTGATTTGGCCTCGATTTTTTTACTTGCTTATTAAGAAATCCTGGCGGCCATGACTGACACCAAATTAAATTTGTTTTCAGGGTGAGGTTTGACGCGGGTGTTTTTTTGGGGTTGTCTTTGCCATTCAATCACCTCAAACAAGGGCAGTAGTGAGTAGTGACAACGAGGTAAGCTAAGCTAACTTTGCTACTGAGAGAAGTTTTGAAGTTGAGCACTTCTCCCATCCTGACTGACTCGCCAAGTCTGTACGAACCTTGTGTTTAGCCAAGCTGACTGCAGCAAGCTTTTTCTCTGTCAAATCACAGTCATGCCAAGATGGCAAGAACCAGTGTCTGGAATGTGTTTTATGAGACACTTGTTTTTCAACACCTTGCTATTGAAGTAGCTTGCGACTTAGTTTCAAAGTTTTGTCGCGTCATGTAAAGACATGTTACAGTGGACACGATATCAACTGCGAGTTGAATGTCCATTCTTCAGTCAGCTCAGCTGTCCTATAACACAATATTCTATAACTGGCTAGTTTTGTCACGTCTCTCCTTATGTCCGCTGTTAGATTTTTCCCGGGGTACAAATCCCAGCATTACTAATATCCAGACAAATGTATGCTACGTGTGGATATTGCACAAACGTCACCCAGCTTGAGTCTAGATACATTTATCAACTAAAAATGAATGGGTTTGTTTGACAAAACATTTTCTGCTGTAAATATCATATTGGTGTTTTTATAAAGACATTACGCTGACACTTTACCTATCAAATGAAAACACATTGTGTGTAGAGTACATCTTCAGGTGTATAACCAGAACTAGAATGGCATAGGTATATTTGGCCAAATCTAAGGATTTGTCTGTCTAACCACACACTGACATGCAATGCTCTCTGGGTGAGGTTCTGTCTTCAAGTCTCCAGTGGGTGATGAAGTAGCTTCTATATATCATATATTACAGGTGGAGTCAGGTGGCAGGAGGGGTGGAGTGCATGACACTCCATCCTGGATATGACAGTTTGCCTCAACCCATGGGTCCAGCAGGCAGAGTTCAATAACTACAGGCAGATGTGAGATGCAGAAGGATGGCACCGATGGTATTAATCACCCGGGCCCAAGAGTAGGCTTGTCCATTGGCACTGTGGAAGGGGGTACCTCCTTACAACATAAAGACCCGTAAAAACACACAGCACTGATTACATTGTCAATGGTGGTTATGATGGGTGAATCCCAAGTGATTGTATTTGGAGCTTTGATGACATCAAATGTTACCAACCTGATTCAGGTGTCCGCAATTTTTCTGAAACYGGACTGGCTCAGCCTTGCCTGGTGGTGTGTCATCATTATTTTTCCCCTAGAGAATACACAATGTTGTTGGCATGTTATTTTGGTTTTGGGTTAGCTGAAGCCCTCGAATGCTACCTAGCTTCCCTAACTCCATAGCTAACTAGCTTGCTAGCTATCTAATTAGCAAATCCGACTTGAAATTAGGTAAGGTTAGCAAGTTAGCTAGGTAACGTTAGCAAGTTAGCTAGGTAACGTTAGCTAGCAGGGACCTTAGCTAGCCAGTTCGAGTTGGAACATTATTAAAAGCAAGCTGGCTACATCCTATCAAACCTGAACTGCCAATGAATAGGCTACAGTTAGCAAATCTGGCATGAGAGCCAATCGAGATCCCACCACCTTGCTGTTGTTAGCAAGGTAGCTAGCTTGTTAACGTTAGCAATGCAAATATTCCTCTGACATTACACATTAGCGAGAGGCTTTGTCTTTCACTAGTTACATCACAGTATCATAGCTAGCCTGGCTCGCTAGCATGATCAAATAATGTAGCTAGAGCTAGCATAACCAACATTTACTCACCAGTCACCCACAACACCAATCTCAGGTTTGAAGGTTGACAGCACGCATAAGTATTAGCTAGCTTTGGATGTAATTGATAGCCTGGCGATCTGCACAAGATTGTTGAACAACTTTATGGAGGCCCATTTTCACTAGAGCATTTCTTGAGCAATATGTGCATTGCACATCAAACTTTTGCCAAAGATAATGGCATGGGAAGTAACCACACCATGTTGTCTTGAGAAGACTGTTTCTCTTTGCATAATCTTGTTTACCCACAAGTCAAATTATCTCATGAAAATTTGTCATTTCCTGTTTTACTTCTGGGGGGAATGCCATTACCAATTGTGATTACCTTTGTGCAAAGGAAGGAAGCGAAGTCTTGGCCAAACCCCTCCCTTCTGCTAATTTCACCCGTGTTTATCATGGCCAAAAAGCACATTTTTGTTTTCAGATTATTTATTTTTACAATACAGCCAATTTTGACTTTGTAGCTGCAGAATCTAGTGCAAACAGTTTATCTTCCTCACACTGGCTTGAAAATCACTGCACCAGTTTAAGCACCAACTTCTCCCAATCCTGATTCATCAAATAATCAACCAACAAAAACCCAAAACTAGGAACTACTGCTGCTCGTAATCACATAARTCTACGTGAGCCTTGACAGATTCTCGCCATTTTATCCGTCCACGAGAATCAATCCACGACAGATTACTCCGTGCATGACAATTCTCCCTAGGCATTACCACCATGTGTTAATGTGTTAATTATGTTGACATAATTGTAATCCAAACCCAACCTTTGTGTAAATTGTGACAAATTTACTTTAAAAAAACGCTGTTTTAGACGAGACTGACTTTATGACCGAAATTATCCTATTTACACTTTGTAGTAAATTTTGACCCTGATTGTTTTGGACTCATATCGATGCCATATACACCATTTTCAAAAAGAGCAGTTGCTTTTTAGATTCAGTCACTCTTTAATTTACACCCTTAAACAAAAAATAATGCCTTTGTCATAAAACTGTCTTTAGCTGGAAGGGCTGTCAATACTATAAGAAGGATTTTGTTCTCCTTAAAAGTATTCTCTGTCAACAAGCCTAGTTTGTCTCTCTGAGCAGGGGAAAAGCCCAAAATTGGCAGTGTTTGTGTTTAGAATGTTAATTTCTCTCATGTGAGTACTCAACAACAATAGGCACTTGAGATGCTACAACCACTCCCCCTTACACGCACACTCCATTCATAATCAGCATTCACAGAAGATGCACTTCAGACACACACTTCCACTGCCTCTGGCTTTCTCCAGCAAGTTTTTTGTTTGTCTCGAGAATATTGGCTTGGCACCATTAATGAYCTACTTATGACTCTGTTGGGCAGGAAGAACCATAAGGATCCTTGGGGAGTGTACATGAATGAAGGAAAAGGTGAAATAAGGACTCACCCCTTTTTTGTTCCTACTTATGCAGACCAAGACAGATGYAGGGGCACATGAGTGTGGTGAGGAGATGTGCAGCTTGTCAGTTTACTTAGATACTGTTTCATCTCGTGGTTGCCGTGCTCTTAACAGCTGGGGCAGTGTGTTGAGATCATTTTTTATTTTCTGTGGTGATGATACAGACCGAGATCACAGCCTTGGACAGACAGACAAACAATGCTCTGAGTGGAGATTTTAGACTGTCAACTGGAGTAGCCTTTCACTGCTAGGGAAGCTTATTGGAAAGATGACGCCGGAAGGGATGGCTGCCGTTTTATGGGCTCTTAACCAACCGTGCTATTTTGTTTATTTTTTCGCATTGTTTGTAACTTATTTTGCACATGATGTTGCTGATACCATATCTTATGACCGAAAAGAGCTTCTGGACATCAGAACAGCGATTACTCACCTTGAATTGGACAAATCATTTTAATTTAATGAGTCAGACAGGAAGGGTATACTCCAAACACCCGAACAGGCCCTGATCCCCGTCATTCGCTAGAGAAAGAAACTGAGATTTCGCGGAAAGAGATCGAGGTGCCTTGTGAGGATCAGGCGACGAGTGGCTAATCTGCCTTTGCCATCCGTACTGCTGAAAGCACGTATATCCTACCGGGACATTAAAAACTGTAATATCTTATGTTTCACCGAGTCGTGGCTGAACGACAACATTAATAACATACAGCTGCCGTGTTATACACTATCGGCAGGATAAAACAGCAGTCTCTGGTAAGACACAGGGCGGGGACCTATGCATATTTGTAAACAGCAGCTGGTGAAGGAAGTCTCGAGGTTTTGCTCGCCTGAGGTAGAGTATCTCTTGCTAAGCTGTAGACCACACTATCTACCTAGAGAGTTTATCTGTATTTTTTGTAGCTGTCTACATACCACCACAGACCGATGCCGGCACTTAAACCGCACTCCGTGAGCTGTATACAGCCATAAGCAAACAGGAATACGCTCATCCAGAGGTGGTGCTCCTAGTGAACTTTAATGCAGGGAAACTTAAATCAGTTTCACCTAATTTCTATCAGCATGTTAAATGTGCAGCCAGAGGGGGGAAAAAAACTTTAGACCACCTTTACTCCACACACAGAGACGTGTACAAAGCTCTCCCTCGCCCTTCATTTGGCAAAATCTGACTGCTTTACAAGCAAAAATTAAAGCAGGAAGCATCAGTGACTCGGTCTATAAAAAAAGTGGTCAGATGAAGCAGATGCTAAACTACAGGACTGTTTTAATATCACAGACTGGAATATGTTCCCGGGATTCTTCCGATGGCATTGAGGAGTAAACCACATCAGTCACTGGCTTCATCAATAAGTGCATCGATGACGTCGTCCCCAAAGTGACTGTACGTACATACCGCAACCAGAAGCCATGGATTACAGGAAACATTCACACTGAGCTGAAGGGTAGAGCTGCCGCTTTCAAGGAGCGGGACTCTAACCCGGAAGCTTATAAGAAATCCCGCTATGCCCTCTGACGAACCATCAAACAGGCAAAGCATCAATACAGGACTAAGATCGAATCGTACTACACATGCACCGACGCTTAGACTACAAAAGGAAATACAGCCGAGAGCTGCCCAGTGACAAGAGCCTACCAGACGAGCTAAATAACTTCTATGCTCGCTTCGAGGCAAGTAACATTGAAACATGCATGAGAGCATCAGCTGTTCCGGATGACTGATTGATCACACTCTCCGCAGCCGATGTGAGTAAGACCTTTAAGGTCAACATTTATGCAGCCAAAATGCGTTCAGAGACCTTCTAGAGCAGCCCCGCCCCCTCAAGATTCTGAGCCTGCTTGGCAGGGTTGGTCCTGCAAAGCCAAAGCCCCCTGAAGGGAGAGCGTGATATACAAAGACATTCTCAAAGCTGCTAATGAGAACCTTGACGACCTTGTACCTAGCCGGTGGGGATTCCGGTGGGGTGCCCCCACCCAGGCAATGACAGTGTTGGCAACACTAGCTGCAGTAACCCATGGGGAGGGAGGTCACACTCGGACATTCAGAGAGGGGGGATATTATTGTGGCCCTGGTGGCACAAAATCAAAGGTCTGACTGCACAGAGACGCTTGGGAATATGGTCACTACAGGGGACCATGCTGTGAGTGTTTCAGGGGAAGGGGGTATATCTGACCTCCATCATCTAGGACGTGACAATGGTTAATCAAATCTCCCCATTTCTGCCCATTTTTTTGCGTGGTTTTGCAGGCCTTCTCATACAGCTGCAACTGTATATGCATTCGTAAATCAAGAACTTTGAGTTGGGCTCTGGGATGGTGCAACTGATGAGAATCTGTGTCTATGGTTGCTGTGGGGGAAAGGGGTTGAGTGTGTGTAGGACAATATAGGATGATTCACAATAATTGTTTGCTAATATAATAATTGGTTGCCATAATGTAATTTTGGTAATGGCTGGACTGGTGAGAGGTAAAAATCCTTTGCATAAATTTCCTATATTACTACAAATATTAATAGCTAATTATGGAAAATAAGAGAAACAGGATTTTTAAAGTATGTATGTGTATATATATAATTGTTTTATTTTGGGGGGGGCTATATATAATACAAATCGAGGTTAGGGCAATGGAAATGCATTTGGCGGTTGATCTGCTTCTGTTCTGTGGGTGGCACTGTGTGCTCTTTTCAAAGGATGGGTCCCGGTCTCTCCGGGGCTATGGGATCCGGGGGTGGTCGGGGTTGATCTGCCGGGCATTGGGATGACAACCCAACTCGGGATGAGGAGGGCTTTTAGCGGATGGAATAGTGTGGACCAATTGTAGGTTTACTTCGTAGCAATGCAAATATCATGGTACAGCTATATAGACACTCAATCATCATGTTACTTTTTAATGGTACATTTACAAACATATATTTTGATAAATATAATTGAAACTTGTCTCATTATGGTAAGTGGTGAAATAAGTATAGCCAGTTATAATTGTAATGGCTTAGCAGATAATAAGAAAAGACAATCAGTATTTACCTGGCTAAAAGAGAAGGAATATAATATCTATTGTTTACAGGAAACTCATTCAACAATTTTAGATGAAGTTTTGTGGAAAAAGGACTGGGGGGGCAAAATATATTTCACCCATGGGCAAAGAAATTCAAAAGGGGTGATGATATTAATTAACAGTAATTTTGATCCAAATGTGCAAATTGTCCAAACAGATCATCAAGGTAGATGATTTGAAATATGTTATGGGACAATAAACAGATATGGCTTATTAACCTATATGGTCCAAATAATGATGATCCACGCTTCTTTGAAAATATATATAAGAATTTATCAACTCTACAAGCAACACTAGACTCTATTATTATTGTGGGGGATTTTAATACGGTTTTAAATACCTCTATGGACCGTAAAGGAAATCACACTACAAACTATCACCCTCAGGCACTGAAGGAAATCAGGAATGTCATGGATATACTGGTATCAGTGGATATATGGAGGCTTAAATACTCTGACCTAGTGAGATATACTGTACATGGCAGAGGCTTAATCAAGCTAGTCGTCTTGATTACCTTCTTATGTCACTCTCTCTGGCACCAAAAGTTAAAGTGTTGATAAGGGACAGAATGCGGACGGATCATCACAGAATTGGCATATATATTACTCTTACATAATTTCCACGTGGGCGGGGATATTGGAAATTTAGTCAAAGCTTACTGGATGATAAATTCTTCTGTCCTAGTTATAACTGACTTTTTCCGACATAACATAGGTACAGCAGATCCCCTTATTGTATGGGACACTTTTAAATGTGCCTTTAGAGGCCATGCAATTCAGTACTCATCTATAAAACAAAAGCAATTTAGATCAAGGTCCATATTAACAAAGGAAATTGAAGGACTAACAGTACAGTTAGATAGCAACAAAAACTCTACCATAGAGGCACAGAATAAGTTAGAGGGGGAAAAAAAMAAATGGAGGAACTTATTCAAGAAAGATCCAGTGTAATATATTATGGATGGAATATGGGGAAAAATTCACCAAATGATTTTTCAATCTTCAACATAGTGTCACGCCCTGGCCTTAGTTATCTTTGTTTTCTTTATTATTTTAGTTAGGTCAGGGTGTGACATGGGGGAGGTATGTGTTTTGTATTGTCTAGGGTTTTTTGTATGTTTATGGGGCAATGTTTAGTCTAGGTGTATGTATGTCTATGGTTGCCTAGATTGGTTCTCAATTAGAGACAGCTGTCTATCGTTGTCTCTGATTGGGAGCCATATTTAGGCAACCATAGTCATTAGGTAGTTTGTGGGTGATTGTCTATGTTGCATGTTAGCACTTAGTTTGTATAGCTTCACGTTCGTCGGTTTATTGTTTTGATTTTGTTTGTATAGTGTTCTTCGTTTTCGTCTTTATTAAAGTAAAGATGTATTGCTATCACGCTGCGCCTTGGTCCTCCTCTCTTTCACTTTACGACAATCGTGACACATAGAAATGCTACCAAAAAAATATTGAAACTTGTTACAAATGATGGAGTCACACATGATTCACAGAGAAAGAGGAAGTAAAGTACTTTAAGAATGTTTTCTTTTCAGTCTCCTCCATCTCCGCTAATTGTATGGATTTTTTCCCTATTAATAATGTAAAATGAACATCTGTACAGAAAGACTCATGTGAAGGCTAAATTACAGAGGAGGAACTTATTGATGCAATTAAAGCCTTTAAGGCTGGGAAAACTCCAGGGCTGGATGGCATACCAGTGGAAGTACACCAAACTTTTTTTTATATACTCAGAGGGCCATAATTAGCATGTTTTAACCACTCCTATATAAACGGTAGATTATTGGAATACGCAACAAGAGGGTCTGATTTCATTATTACTGAAACAGGATCCAAGTGTTATATAAAAAGATCCAGTCCATTTAAAAATTGGAGGCCTCTTACACTTCAGTGTTGGCCTGTCTCCTGGTAGTGCCTCCATGCTCTGGACACTACGCTGACAGACACAGCAAACCTTCTTGCCACAGCTCGCATTGATGTGCCATCCTGGATGAGCTGCCCACTTACCTGATCCACTGTTGGTTGTAAACCTCCGTCTCTCATGCTAACCACTTAGAGTGAAAGCACCGCCAGCATTCAAAAGTGACCAAAACATCAGCCAGGAAGCATAGGAACTGAGAAGTGGTCTGTGGTCACCACCTGCAGAACCACTCCTTTATTGGGGGTGTCTTGCTAATTGCTATAATTTCCACCTTTGTCTATTCCATTTGCACAAACAGCATGTGAAATTTATTTCAATCAGTGTTGCTTCCTAAGTGGACAGTTTGATTTCACAAAGTGAGTGGATTGACTTGGAGTTACATTGTGTTGTTTAAGTGTTCCCTTATTTTTTTGAGCAGTGATATTATATTATATTATATATATATAGGGATACAACTTTCTCAGCTCTGCAGATTTTGCTATGAGAAAGCAGAGTCATTAGAGTATTATTTTGTACTCCCATATGTAGTTCGTTTTGGTCACAGGTCCAGGAATGGCTGAAGAATTGCAACATGAACCTAGAACTAACGCGGCAATAGCAATACTGGTGATTTGAAAAGTCATAATCAATCAAAAAATCTCCTCTCCTCCCTTTCTGCATCCTTTGACTCTCTATGTCCCCTTCCTCCAGCCGGCTCGGTCCTCCCCTCCTGCTCCGTGGCTCCGACGACTCATTGCGAGCTCACAGAACAGGGCTCCGCAGCCGAGCGAAATGGAGAAAACTCGCCTCCCTGCGGACCTGCATCCTTTCACTCCTCCTCCTCTACATTCTCCTCCTTCTCTCTGCTGCTAAAGCCAATTTCTACCACTCTAATTTCCAAGCATCTTCTCTAACCCTAGGAAGCTCTTGGCCACCCTTCTCCTCCCTCCTGAATCTCCTCCCCCTCCCCCTCCTCCCTCCTCTGCGGATGACTTCGTCAACCATTTTAAAAGAAGGTCGACGACATCCGATCCTCGTTCTAAGTCCCAAACGACACCCCTGTTCTGCTCACACTGCCCTTACCCTTGCTTTGACCCTTCTCCCCTCTCTCTCCAGATGAAATCTCGCGTCTTGTGGACGGCCGCCCAACAACCTGCCCGCTTGACCCTATCCCCTCCTCTCCTTCTCCAGACCATTTCCGGAGACCTTCTCCCTTACCTCACCTCGCTCATCAACTCATCCTTGACCGCTGCTACGTCCCTTCCGTCTTCAAGAGAGCGAGAGTTGCACCCCTTCTGAAAAAACCTACACTCGATCCCTCCGATGTCAATAACTACAGACCAGTATCCCTTCTTTCTTTTCTCTCCAAAACTCTTGGAACGTGCCGTCCTTGGCCAGCTCTTCTGCTATCTCTCTCAGAATGACCTTCTTGATCCAAATCAGTCAGGTTTCAAGACTAGTCATTCAACTGAGACTGCCTTCTCTGTGTCACGAGGCGCGCTCCGCACTGCTAAAGCTAACTCTCTCTCCTCTGCTCTCATCCTTCTAGACCTATCGGCTGCCTTTGATACTTGAACCATCAGATCCTCCTCTCCACCCTCTCCGAGCTGGCATCTCCGGCAAGGTCCACGCTTGGATTGCGTCCACCTGACAGGTCGCTCCTACCAGGTGCGTGGCGAGAATACTGTCTCCGCACCACGTGCTCTCACCACTGGTGTCCCCCAGGGCTCTGTTCTAGGCCCTCTCCTATTCCGCTATACACCAAGTCACTTGCCCTGTCATATCCTCACATGGTCCTCCTCATCATTGCTATGCAGACGACACACAATTAATCTTCTCCTTTCCCCCCTCTGAAACCAGGTGGTGAATCGCATCTCTGCATGTCTGGCAGACATATCAGTGTGGATGACGGATCACCACCTCAAGCTGAACCTCGCAAACGGAGCTGCTCTTCCTCCCGGGAAGACTGCCCGTTCCATGATCTCGCCATCCAGCGGTTGACAACTCCATTGTGTCCTCTCCCAGAGTGCTAAAGAACCTTGCTGATCCTGGACAACACCCTGTCGTTCTCAACTAACATCAAGGTGACCCGTTCCTGTAGGTTCATGCTCTACAACATTCGCAGAGTACGACCCTGCCTCACGCAGGAAGCGGCGCAGTCCTAATCCAGCACTTGTCATCCCCGTGGATTACTGCAAACTCGCTGTTGCTGGGCTCCCTGCCTGTGCCATTAAACCCCTACAACTCATCCAGAACGCCGCAGCCCGTCTGGTGTTCAACTTTCCCAAGTCTCTCACGTCACCCCGCTCCTCCGCTCTCTCCACTGGCTTCCAGTTGAAGCTCGCATCCGCTACAAGACCATGTGCGGCCTACGGAGCTGTGAGGGAACGGCACCTCCGTACCTTCAGCTCTAGCAGCCCTACACCCCAAACAAGGGCACGCGTTCATCCACCTCTGGCCTGCTCCCTCCCTACCTCTGAGGAATACAGTTCCGCTCAGCCCAGTCAAAACTGTTCGCTGCTCTGGCACCCCCCAATGGTGGAACAAAACTCCCTCACGACGCCAGTCAGCGGAGTCAATCACCACCCTTCCGGAGACACCTGAAACCCCACCTCTTTAAGGAATACCTAGGATAGGATAAAGTAATCCTTCTAACCCCCCCCCCCTTAAAAGAGGAATGCACGTATTGTAAAGTGGTTGTTCCACTGGATATCATAAGGTGAATGCACCAATTTGTAAGTCGCTCTGGATAAGAGCGTCTGCTAAATGACTTAAATGTAATGTAAATGTAATAATATAATCATTATATTAACAAAAATGTTTCTTTAATTTACAATCTGTAGAGGCTATGAGAATAGAAAGGTTCAGTACTTTTGAAGCAGATCCACAGATGATGCAGTCTCTATGGCGCTCCASACTGTCCTTTCACACCTGGACAAAAGGAACACCCATGTGAGAATGCTATTCATTGACTACAACTCAGCGTTCAACACCATAGTGCCCTCAAAGCTCCTCACTTAGGGGCCTCTGCCAGGTGGTAAGGGTAGGTAACAACAAATCCTCCACGCTGATCCTCAACGCGGAGGCKCCTCAGGGGTGCGTACTCAGTCCTCTCCTGTACTCCCTGTTCACTCATGACTGCACGGCCAGGCATGACTCCAACACCATCATTAAGTTTGCCAATGACACAACAGTGGTAGGCCTGATCACCGACAACGATGAGACAGTCTATAGGGAGGAGGTCAGAGACCTGGCCGTGTGGTGCCAGGACAACAAGACAAAGGAGATGATTGTGGACTACAGGAAAATGAGGGCAGAGCACGCTCCCATTCTCATCGACGGGGCTGTAGTGGAGCAGGTTGAGAGCTTCATGTTCCTTGGTATCCCCATAACCAACAAACTAACATGGTCCAAGCACACCAAGACAGTCGTGAAAAAGGCCAGACAAAACCTATTCCCCCTCAGGAGACTGAAAAGATTTGGCATGGGTCCTCAGATCCTCAAAAGGTTTTACAGCTGCACCATCGAGGGCATCCTGACGGGTTGTATCACTACCTGGTATGGAAACTGCTCGGTCTCTGAACGCAAGGCACTACAGAGGGCCCAGTACATCACCAGGGCCAAGCTTCCTGCCATCCAGGACCTCTATACCAGGCGGTGTCAGAGGAAGGCCCTAAAAATTGTCAAAGACTCCAGCCACCCTAGTCATAGACTGGTCTCTCTGCTGTCACACGGCAAGCGGTACCGGGGCGCCAAGTTTAGGTCCAAAAGACTCCTTAACAGCTTCTACCCCCAAGCCATAAGACTCCTGAACATCTATCAAATGGCTACCCAGACTATTTGCATTGCCCCCTCCCCCCTTCTACACTGCTGCTACTCTCTGTTCTTATCTATGCATAGTTACTTTAATAACTCTACCTACATGTACATATTACCTCGATTACCTTAACACCAGTACCCCCGCACATTGACTCTGTACTGGTACCCCCTGTATATAGCCCTGCTATTGTTATTTACTGCTGCTCTTTAATTATTTGTTATTTTTATCTCTTACTTTTTGTAGGTATTTTCTTAAAACTGCGTTGTTGGTTAAGCGCTTGTAAGTAAGCATTTCACTATAAGGTTTACTACACCTGTTGTATTTGGCGCATGTGACAAATACATTTTGATTTGGTGCTGGAACACTAGGCTTTGGATACAAACAGAACAACTGCTTTGATACCAACAGTTTTGGACCACTCAACCCCAGCAGTCAGCTGCTAAGGAGCCGCTAAGGATAGTTAAATAAAAAAAGCTAATTATTGATTGTTTTGTTCTGATTAATTCATTTATGTTGGCCTACTTAACTGTTTTAATTAGGCCTGTGAGGAGTGGGCTTCTTTCAATTATCTGTCTAGATTTCTCATAATATGATTATTTGTCTGAACTTTCAGTATCTGCTGTGTTTTCGTATTGACTGAGTTGTTATTCCCGCTATTTTGTTTGCATTGTTTATGTTGTGTCTGATGTTTCAATTACTTTTCAGTCTGAGCTCTTATAGTCTGCATTCCGTTTTATTGAATTAGTGTGTTTTGCCTGTTTTTGTCTGTGTTTATGTGTTTGTGGCCGGTGTGTGGCTGTGATGTTTGTGACTAGCTGTGACTGACTGTCGTTTTGTGTTTACTCTCTCCCTCTCTGGCTGCTGATGTGCCACATGTAGAGGCTCTAATGAACAGTCTCCATCAAAGCCATGGCAAAGAGCAGCCACCTCACCTCTGAGTGCTGCCAGCTGTAGAGCGGAGGAGACGGAGGCACTGCGGCGTGGTCATGTCGACCTGAACGGCAACCTGCACCACAGTGGACCTGTAGCTTCAGGTGCGTGGGAGAGATTTGAGAGACACCAGAGGGCCCTGTCTGCACACGGAGAAGATACTGAATCAGAGGAGGGTCAACATCATGGCTGCCCAGGTAGGGAAGGAAATACTGTAACTTTACAACTTTCATCACTGTTAACATTACTTCAATAACTCTACTCTATTACCATTACTTCACAACTGAAGGGGGTGTGAGGATGGGGTGCTGTGGGATTATTTAAGATCAGCTTTGAGCCTCCTGAGTGGCGCATCGGTCTAAGGCACTTCATTGTTATGGCTTCACTACAGCCTGGGGTTCTATCCCGGGTTTTGGCACAACCGGCCGTGACCGGGAGTCAATCAAATGTATTTATAAAGCCCTTCTTACATCAGCTGATGTCACAAAGTGCTGTACAGAAACCCAGCCTAAAACCCCAAACGGCAAGCAATGCAGGTGTAGATGCACGGTGACTAGGAAAAACTCCCTAGGAAGAAACCTAGAGAGGAACCTTGCTGTGAGGGGTTGCCAGTCCTCTTCTGGCTGTGCCGGGTGGAGATTATAACAGAATATGGCCAAGATGTTCAAATGTTCATAGATGACCAGCAGGGTCAAATAATAATAATCACAGTGGTTGTAGAGGGTGCAACAGGTCAGCACCTCAGGAGTAAATGTCAGTTGGCTTTTCATAGCCGATCATTCAGAGTATCTCTACCGCTCCTGCTGTCTCTAGAGAGTTGAAAACAGCAGGTCTGGGACAGGTAGCACGTCCAGTGAACAGGTCAGGGTTCCATAGCCGCAGAACAGTTGAAACTGGAGCAGCAGCACGACCAGGTGGACTGGGGACAGCAAGGATTCATCAGGCCAGGTAGTCCTGAGGCATGGTCCCAGGGCTCAGGTCCTCTGAGAGAAAGAAAGAGAAAAAGAAAGAGAATTAGAGAGAGCATACTTAAATTCACACAGGACACCAGATAAGACAGGAGAAATACTCCAGATATAAAAGACTGACCCAAGCCCCCCGACACAAACTATTGTGAGGCTGAGACAGGAAGTATCAGGAGACACTGTGGCCCCATCCAACGATAACCCCGGACAGGGCCAAACAGGCAGGATATAACCCCACCCACTTTGCCAAAGCACAGCCCTCACACCACTAGAGGGATATCTTCAACCGCCAACTTACTATCCTGAGACACGGCCGAGTATAGCCCACGAAGATCTCCCCCATGGCATGAACCCAAGGGGACTCCCATAGGGCGGCGCACAATTGGCCCAGTGTCATCTGAGTTAGGGGAGGGTTTGTCCGGGGGGCTTTACTTGGCTCATCGCACTCTAGTGACTCCTTGTGGTGAGACGGGCACCTGCAAGGTGACTACGGTCGTCAGTTGAACGGTGTTTCCTCCGACACATTGGTGCAGCTGGTTTTCGACATTAGGACATGTTCCACTTCCTGTGTAAGGTAGAGTCGTACTCTACAGATGTTGTAGAGCATGAACCTGCAGGAGTGAGTCACTGCTTTGATGTTTGCAGATAACAACAGGGTGTTGTCTAGGGTCACGCCAATGTTCTTTGCACTCTGGAYGGGGGACACCGTGGAGTTGTCAACCACGAAGGAGAGGTCTTTGAGCGGCCAGGCCTTCCCCGGGAGGAAGAGCAGGTCTGTCTTGTTGAGCTTGAGGTGGTGGGCCGACATCCAAGCTGAGATATCTGGAAGGCATGCAGAGATGTGTGTCGCCACCTGAGTGTCAGAAGGGGGGAAGGAGAAAAGTAGTTATGTGTCATCCGCGTAGCAATGATAGGAGAGGATATGACAGAGACAAGTATCTTGGTGTATAGAGAGGAGAGGGCCTAGAACCGAGCCCTGGGGGGCACCAGCAGTGAGAGGACGTGGTGCAGACACAGATCCTCTCCACGTCACCTGGAGCGGCCTGCCAGGTAGGATGCAATCCAAAAGTGTGTAGAGCCTGAGACGCCCAGCCCTGAGAGGGTGGAGAGGAGGATCTGATGGTTCACAGTGTTGAAGGTAATGGATAGATTTAGGAGGATGAGAACAGAGGATAGAGATTTAGCTTTTGGCAGTGTGGAGAGCCTCCGTCACACTGAGAAGAGCAGTCTGTTGAGTGACTCGTTTTGAAGCCTGTCTGGTTAGGGTCAAGAAGATTGTTCTGAGAGAGATAGCGAAAGAGTTGGTCAGAGACAGCACGCTCAAGTTCTTTGGAAAGAAAATAAATAAGGGCTACCGGTCTTTAGTTTTTGACGTCACAGGAGTCAAGTAGGAAAGAAATGAATCGAAGGCAGACGTCAGGGGGTTGAAGTCACCAAGTACGAAGAGCGGTAAGCCATCGTCAGGATATTAGCTTACCAAGGTGTCAAGCTCATTGAAGCACTCTAAGGACACCTGGTGGGCGATAAATGACAACAATGTTAAGCTTGAGTGGACAAGTGACCGTGACAGCATAGAATTCAAATGAGGAGATGGGCAGGTGAGACAGGAGAAAATAAATACAAATTTCCACTTAGGAGAAATGAGTAGCCCTGTGCCACCACCGTGACAACCAGATGCTCTCAAACTGAACTATGAGAGTAAACGTAGTCAGATGAAGAGAGAGTAGCTGGAGTAGCAGTGTTCTCTGGGGTGATCCATATCTCCGTCAGGTCCAAAAGGTCAAGGGACTGAAGGGCAGCATAGGCTGAGATGAACTAGGCGTTCTTGACCGCAGATCGGCAGTTCCAAACGCTGCCAGAGACCAGGAATTCCACATGGGTTGTGTGCGCAGGGTACACTAAACTAGKAGGGTTGCAGCCAAGGGGTGGGGAGCGTCTGTAAAGCCTACGGGGAGAGGAGCGAACTAGGATTGAAAACACACACATAGTTGCCAAAGCTACAAAAGAGCAAAATGAGATTGAGAATAACTAGGGAAAATACTCAAGGGAGACAGTGGTGTGGAGCCTTCCTCTCATAACACTGCAGAACCTTCTCTGTTTCGGCGACCATCTTAGTTTTGCGACGAGACCGCTGCTTACAGCTGCCGCTTTGAAAACAGGCAAGACTGAAGTTCTAATTGCTAATTGCCTTGCAAAAGGTGAAGAGCACACAAGCACACCTCCCGGTACTAATTGCTGATTGCCTAGGAGAGGTGAAACCACTCCAATACAGCCACTGATTACCAAAACAACAACAGTCACAAATTGCCCTGCCTCTTAATCCTGGTTGATGTGTCAACAATCATCTGCACGTTAATAGCATTCAGCAGTTCACACACCAAGTAGACTACTGGGAAGACAGGCAGCACTTAAAGGAGATGGCCCTAGCTAGCAAAAACAAAGACAGTAATTATACTTAGAATGTAGATATCAGGAGTCCTCTAGCAATATAATTTAGCACCATTACTTCACAACTGTCATTACAGTTACCATTACTTCACAACTGTTATTTATCACTGTTACCAGTACTTCACAACTGTCATCACTGTTAGCGTTATCATGATAAATGTCTGTGAGATGACCTAGTTAGATGAAGTTGTATACTGTAGCGAGATGTTGTGACAAATCCAGCTTTGAATGGCAGTTGAATCAAGTTGTTAGGCGAATGATTGGCGGTTGGATTAAGTAGTTAAGAGCACGGTTTATTCAAGACGGCTCAAATCACGCTGTGATGTTACAATGATCTCCTCAGCTGGAGAGAGTTGTTGTGGAAACAGGCACAGGCACAGTCACTTCCTTTCCATCTACACGCCCCAATACATACAATTAGCATAATGCACACGCAAACAAACACCTAAAGACCCATTGGTAACAAACACTGCACACTTGCACACTGCACACATCTTCAGTTTCACACAAAATACTTTGTGTGAGATGATAAATCAGAGCAAAAATAGTCTGCTCACGCTGTAAGGTGGAGGACGCCTGTGATGCAGAATCAAACAATATAACAAGGTTAGCATTTAACAGCATACCATAAAACAAATTTAATAGAGCCTTTCACCAAAAGAAAGCTTCAGCCTTGCGAGAATAACACCTCTCAAATTCTCTGCACACACGGATGTGTGCATGAACACACACACAAACACACATACAGACTGCCTGACCCATCCATTTTCTCTCTCTTCCTGCTCTGCCATGTTTCCTGGTCCAGGATTGAGAGCTGCTGAGTGTTTGGTTAAGGGGGCTATGGAGAGTGCCGAGCATCCAGTGGGGGGCGGCGATGAAAGCCCCTCTGAAGCTGACTCTCTATGGGGGACGGACGAGCCACTGAGGGTGGGCCACCGAGGCCAGATGAGCCCTGACTGCTGCGAGGACATGGAGGACACAGAATCTCTGGTGTCTCATTGTCTCCTCTCCCCCAGCTCAGGAGCAGAGGAGTCCAGCCACAGCCTCAGCCCAGCCTGGGCCCTGGCCTTCTATGGAGGGGACTGTTTTAGTCAGGATGTGGTGGAATATGCTAGGAACTTGGGACAGCATAGTGAGTCCCCGTGCCTGGAGCTGAAAACACAGGTGGGTAACCTGGGAGGAAAAGCCATTGAGCTTAAATATAATAGACTAGCTATGAGTGATGACAGACCATACAGATACCATGGTCTCAATGTTTGGAATAGTGCTTTTTTTGTAAATGTGTAAATATGTGACTCTCATTTTAGAAGACGTGGTAAATGTATACTGTCTGATACTTCAAAGATTCAACATGATTAGTTACTACTTTCTACCAAATGGTACATAATGAAAAAGTTACATGCATCTGAAATAAACAATAATTAGTTATTATATCATAATTATGTGATTATCTATATAAATGCCAGAGAACAAGCAGACTAAAATAAAGCGAAATCATGTTTAATGTTTAAGGCAAGTAGTGTCATTGCCTGAGGCTGTTCTAATTKTACTGTTCAACATTCACTTAATGCTCACTATATTAAAAGGACTCCTCTCTCTTTAAAATTGATTTTATCCAGGTAGTGTTTGTTGCATTGCAGCCAATGATGAAGCCCTATTCATTTCGTTATGGCATTACGGTAATGCCAATTACATAGGAGTGGCACTTTTGATATAAAGCATGCACTTTCTATTAGTCTCATCCATCTCATTTAAAATGAATGGATTGAATGATGACCTATCGTAGAGAATGTGCTACTCCCTTGCAGTTTGAGCATGCACAAAATAGTATCATTGACATAATTTACTATGAATAATTTACTAATTTACTAATGAATAATTAAATGGTAATTAGACTTTCAGTCAAACTCCATGTTTGGATAAGTGCATGCATTTCATGAAAAAGCTATGAGATTATTAGTTAAAACCAAGCAAAACAACATTATTAGCTGAAGCAAATCAGCATATAATCATGATTTGAGGTGAACAGGAAGAGAGTTGGAGGTTTTAGGGTAATTGTGGCACATTATTTTCTCCATATCTATCTACCCTTCGACATAAAATCCATTAGCATGTGTAATAGAATAATGATGGGCTGTCCTTCTCTCTGTATGCTTTGATGGTACTGATGTACGTTTATCTGCTCCTTCACTGGAATAGTCTGACTGCCCCACTCTCATACCTTAAAAACCGACTGCTTTTAAAAAAGCAACAAATCCCTTTGAAAGCGGCCTATGTGGCATCGATATGAGTCAGAAACAGTTATTCTAGTGTCAAAATGTACTACAAAGTATAAATAGTCAGTCATCAAGTCAGTCTTGTCTAAAATGGAGTTTGGAACATCTGTGCGTCACAACGGGTAAATGAAGGTTGGGTTTTGATTTGACGATGTCCATTTGCCCACTAACATGGGGGTGAACAGCTGTGTTGTTTGCTCTCTATCAAATAGCATAGACAGTGAGACAGACCTGCCCGGCAGCTCCGACTTTGTTTACATAAGACAAGTCACACATATATTTACTTCAGAAATAGAGCACCAAAAAACGTAATGTAAACTTGCGCAACTAAAACATCCTCTGCAAAAACGTCAAAATTATTTACAGATTTCTTGAGTTATATTAGGTTAATTCTGGTGATTTTGATGATGTGAAATAGGCTTATGCGTCTACAATGTCTCATGAGGGAAAAAACATAATTAACCAAARGCGGAATCGGTCAGGAAACACACCTCCAAGACTGAAATCTTGTTTTTCTAATGAGCAACAGATAAACATGCTTGCTAATCAGCGTGTTCAGTGGCTCTTTAAGAGCCATGGGTCCATATCGGTGTTATATTGTAGACTCTAAAMCCCTGTTTCCATTGGCACTTTGAAGTTAACCCGGGTTGGGCTTGCCTTGGTTGGCTAGATCGAATTGTTTCCACCACAGCCTCCAGAAATGAGAAATTATGTCATGTTGCTAGGTAGCCAATATGTGACTGCAGCTGGTTTAGCAAATGTTGCTAGCTAGCTTTTAATTCCCTCTAACCATGCTGTAACTAATGTTACCCCATACCAGTGCCAGCCAGACTCAGAGCCATGTATTTAGCTTGCTAACATGAACTAGCTAAACAGTTAGTATTGTCACTAGCGTAACAGGCTAGCTAATTAGCTTAATTCCTACCTTGCTTGCCACGGCTTTGGCTATTAGCTAGCTAGCTAACCAAGCAAACCAGACAGGTTTGATATAATGTAGCTAGCTAGCTTTCAATACGACCTGGCCTGCTAAAAGTCCTGCTAGCCCACATTAGCCAGCTAACTAGCTTGTTTCAACTCTAATTTGCTAGCTAACGTTAGGTAGCTAGTATTCGAGGGCTGACTGTTCTCATAAAAGTTTGTGTAGTGCAAAAATGTATGAAGGGTCCAGCTATGGTGGTAATTCGTGTAATGTCTGACTACTGCAGTACTGATTGTCCATGTGCTAGCTAACAGCAACAAGCCCAGACGAGCAAGCTTAAAGTTGTCAGCATCCAGTAGTGATCAGCCGGTGGTTGCATAGTAACGGCGTCACCAGCCTGAATTCGAATCGAGCTGGCACCGGTTATGAAACTGGGCTGCGCTGGTCTGGGGTTCCCTCGACAATTTGGCCCTAATTTTAAGTGTCAGTGGAAACGGGGCTTAAAAGGCTCTTCATGTACTGTATATATATATATATACACCTTTGGGAAAAGGGTTAATAATGGGTTCTTCGGCTATCCCTGCTATGACAACATTTTCACCCAACGAACAAAAAAAAGGGGGTTCCTCCAGGGACAGCCAAAGAACCCTTGACAGTTCTAAAGTGTACGATCTGAATGGCTTGGTGTCTACTTTGTTTTATGCATTAAATGTTCTACTTGTAGGAGCTTCAACAGCAGCTTATGATCGAGACGAAGAGTCTGAAAAAGACCAGACATTTCTACCAAAAGCTGCTCCATCAAGAGAGAAAAAACAAACGTACCAATCAATCCCTCATGACTTTTACAATTTCTACTATGGGGTTGATACATAGAGAAATAAACACGCCATTTCAATGTGTTTTTCTGCTGAAGGTTCGGATGCTAGGTTGATGCTGTCCAAACTCAAAGTCCAGCTTGAGGAGTTGAGGTCCAAAGTGGAGTTTCTAGACTCTATAAAGAAATATCTGGAGGTGCGGACAGGTTGAACAGAAATAATACTAACACAAAGCAGGCCATAAAGTGCCTTCGGAAAGTATTCAGACCCCTTGACRTTTTCCACATTTTGTTACGTTACAGCCTTCATCTAAAATTGATMAAATAAAACATGTTAGRCTTCAATCTACACACAATARTGTATAATGACAAAGTGAAAACAGGTTTTTAGAAATGTTTGCAAATTTATTGCAAATAAAAAACGGATACCTTATTTACATAAATATTCAGACCCTTTGCTATGAGACTCGAAATTGAGCTCAGGTGCATCCTGTTTCCATTCATCATCCTTGCGATGTTTCTACCACTTGATTGGAGTCCACCTGTGGTAAATTCAATTTATTGGACATGATTTGGAAAGGCACACTCCTGTCTATATTAAGGTCCCACAGTTGACAGTGCATGTCAGAGTAAAAACCAAGCCATGAGGTCAAAGGAAATGTCCATAGAGCACAGAGAGGATTGTGTGGAGGCACAGCCAAACTGAGCAATCGGGGGAGGAGGGCCTTGGTCAGGGAGGTGACGAAGACAGAGTTCCCCGGTGGAGAAGGACAACCATCTCTGCAGCAGTCCACAAATCAGGCCTTTATGGTAGTGACCAGACAGAAGCCACTCCTCAGTAAAAGGCAAATGACAGCCTGCTTGGAGTTTGCCAAAAAGGTACCTGAAGACTCTCAGACCATGAGAAACATGATTCTTTGATCAGATGAAAACAAGATTGAAGTCTTTGGCCTGAATGTCAAGTGTCATGTCTGGAGAAAACCTGGCACCATCCCTYCGGGGAAGCATGGTGGTGGCAGCATCATGCTGTGGGGATGTTTTTCAGTGGCAGGGACTGGGATACTAGTCAGGATTGAGAGAAAGATGAATGGGGGAAAGTACAGAGAGAATCTTGATTAAAATCTGCTCCAGAGCGCTCAGTACCGCAGACAGGGGRCAAGGTTCACCTTCCCACAGGAAAACAACCCTAAGCGCACAGCCATGACAATGCATGAGTGGCTTCGGGACAAGTCTCTGAATGTCCTTGAGTGGCCCAGCCATTGCACGGACTTAAATCCGATCAAACATCTTTGGAGAGACCTGAAAATAGCTGTGCAGCGACGCTTCCCATCCAACCTGACAGATCTTGAGAGGATCTGCTGAGAAAAATGGGAGAAACTCCCAAAATACAGGTGTGCCAAGCTTGTAGTGTCATACCCAAGAAGACGCGAGGCCAAAGGTGCTTCAACAAAGTACTGAGTAAAGGGTCTGAATACTTAAGTAAATGTGATATTTGAGTTTTTAAATGTAATAKATTTGCAAAAAAATTCGAAACTGTTTTTGCTTTGTCATTAAGGGATATTGTGTGTAGCTTGATAAGGAAAAAACGATTTAATCAATTTTAGAATAAGGCTGTAACGTAACAAAATGTGGATGAAGTCAAGGGGTCTGAATACTTTCCGAATGCACTGTACATTGCACTGTACACTCCCATATCACAGATTGTTTGTTGGTTCTGATTGGTTGTTGGTTCAAATCATTGATTGGTTACTGGTTCTGATGGATTGTTGGTTCATATCTGAGCCTGGTTGTTTTGGTCAGGTTCTGAGTGTGGATCAATGGGGTGTGGATGTGTCCCTCCTTCCCTCCCTGGCAGCCTCTGATCCAGGGAGCCCTCTGGATCTCCAGCCCTCAGAGGATCCTGCCGTGTTAGGATTGGTGTCTTTGTCTGGGGCAGGGACAGGGAAGAGCAGCCTACAGGCCGCCACACCCCTGGATTTCATGTCCTACCTCTATGCCAGGTAACACTAACTATATATCAGGTTACAGTAAAAGGTTTAGGTTAAAATAATACATMAACTATTAAACCCATGAGTGTGGTTAACAGTGTATTAGCAAGTATGGTTTAAATCAGGGCTTTCCTATTCCCGCTCTGGAGGGCCGAAACACTTCTGTTTTTTGTTTCTACCTTGTAGTTAATTGCACTCACCTGGTGTCCCAAGTCTGAATCAGTCCCTGATTAGAAGGATGAAAACCAGAGGTGTTTTGGCCCTCCAGGACCGGAATTGTAGCCTCGCAAAGCCGCCTTATCCTGCAAGCTTACATAAAACGTTGCACGGATATCATTTTATGTAAGCTTGCAGGGTCAGGTGGCTTTGAGGCTACTGGAAATGGGCAGCCCTGTTTTAAATGGTGGCCCTCTAGTGGTCAATGTGTTAAACTGAGCATCACAGTTTACTGTCCATCATCATGCCTTTGATTGCTGAGAAAATGTAACATTAATTTATGCCTACATAGGGCACAATAAGACATTTCTGTTCATTTATATCTGTGTCCAAACGTGTTTCACTGATTTGTCCTAATTCTTTTAGACATGTGTGGTGCGATCGCTTAGATATTGCATTCAACAGATAAACTGAACTCTTTTCTAACTCCTCCTCTGACAGAAATGCTCCATTGGAAGGTTACATCCAACAGTTCCTGTACACGTACCGCTATTTCTGTACCCCTCAAGAACTCCTTCAGTTCCTGATGGACAAATTCACCAGTGCAGCAGCAGGGTATGTAGGCTACCATGGCAGAAATGGAAACAGACATAAAACAAAATAGATTTTCATGCTCTTTGGATGGTGGCCTGACACCCTGTGTTTGCATAGAAATATAATTGGAATGTACATTCTAGTCGTTCTATTTCTATGGTTTTGAGTCTGTAGAATTAATGTCTGGTCTAATAATTGTCTATGGTAAAGTGCTAATTGAAGAAATTAATAAGAAAATGTATGGCCACTTGTAAAATAAAAATGAAGCCTAATTGGCAGTACTACTATAACTGTCTGTATAAAATGTGGCGAAACAGCATTTTCCCCAGTACTTTAGAAGCAGCAGTATCTACCGGACCAGTAACTTCTCAGCACATTTCTGCTTCTTAGTTCAAAATGAACCTGCTCTGTCGCAGTCCGCCATTGTAAACTATTGAAGACTACACGCAGAAAAGTCGTGSTATTTTGTATTTGAGCAATATGATTGGCCATTCATTCAAGAATCACTACGCTTTTGAACCTGTAGTGCCACCTCTGCTTCCATAACATTAGAATGAGGTCAAATAAGAAAACTGTAAACATGGGCCTGTTTAAACAAGGATCACATTTTTGCACAACTATAATTATGTTGGCGTGAATGCTGCCTTTGAAAATGAGCTACATTCTATCATACTTGTCTTATTCATTTTACTTCATGAAAATTTGACAAAATGGTTTAACATTGACAACATAATTCAAAACCAGTAAGCTGCGATTGGGATAAGTCCAACATTCTTCCAGCATGTTTATGAATTTGTTACTTGAGTGTATGAATCCAGAATGGAAGTCCTTTGTTGCAATAACTGAATATTATCAAAGTTTGATTGAATAGGGCCAGACAATTCAATTAGCCAGCTTTTCCATTCCTTTCCATCGTTTTCTGCAATACTCTGATTACATCATCATTCAAATGAAATAAAACTGTATTTGTATCGGACCGTTTTACAAAAGGAAATTCATAGCACATGATTTTCTGAAATCCACAGAAATCATTTGCTTTCCTAACTAACAGTGTTGTCCATATTCTGCCTTTTTGTTCCCATCTCCTGAGAGAAGATCTCGCTGCCTTCATTTAAATTCTTCTATACATTTTTTGTCCTGTTTTCTTTGTGGGCAAACAGTATATGCCTGTTCAGGGTCCCCTTGCGATGGAAGCGTTTCCCACAGTCACATGATTTCTCTCRTGTGTGACACTTTATATGCATTTTCAGGTATTATATTTAACCTTTATTTAACTAGACAAGTCAGTTAAGAACACATTCTTATTTACAATGACAGCTTACCGGGGAACAGTGGGTTAACTGCCTTGTTCAGGGGCAGAACATCAGATTTTTACCTTGTCAGCTCGGGGATTCGATCCAGCAACCTTTTGGTTACTGGCTATCTGCCGCCCCATTAGGGACTCCTTGCGAGTGAAGCTTTTCCCACAGTGACCGCAGCTAAATGTTTTCTCCCCTGTGAGTCATATGTTTTGTTAGGTTTTCCATATACTTTTTTCTCTAAGTGAATCCTCAAGTGTGTCTTCAGCCTACCAATCTCAGGGAAGCATTTGCCACAGTCAAGTCAGTGGTGAGTTTTTTTTTTAGACATGGTGCTGGGTTATCTCAAGGGTGTTTTTGTACACAATGGAAGGTTGGGATCTAATGGTAGTTGATGTCAAGTCCTACTGGGTCGCTACTTACGACTGAGCTGTGACTGGAGGCATTGTTTTTGATTATCTGAAGGGTCACAAGGAATGTGGAGACCCATTAGGTGGGTCACAGTGCGAAAAGGTTTGAGATTCAAGGGCTTAGTCCCTCTCGGTCATCCTGATCACATTCCCTTTTCACACAGGCAGGAGTGAAATCGAGTCTTTGGTGTAAAAAATTCCCTTGAAGCTGCTCTTCCTGCTGACTGGTCCTGAGTTCCTCCTGTTTCTCCTTAATCTGTGTGGGCTCTGTCCTCCTGCACCAGACTGGGTCTCCACTGCTGCTCACAGTGCTGCTGCTCAGGGCTAACCCCGTTAGAGACAGCAAGAGAGAACCAGAGGGAGTCCATTCTACATAGTTTTATCTCCGGTGTGATCTGCAACAGTCTTCGCAGCCGGTCATTCTCCTCTTTAGATCGGGAAATCTACTCCTGGTACTCTGCTACCACATTCTCTACTACTGCAAGAATCTCTATGGCAACCGCCGATAACAAACGCTCATTCAGAAACATGCTCGGAGACTGGATTTTAGCCATTTTGAGTGGACCCTTGAGTACTCGGTTCAATGGATCTTAAGTTCACACAAGGAATGTTGAAAATCAAGACAAACCTGCCTCCAATTCTAGTTCTCTGTTTTCCTCTTCTTTTGTTTTTCATCAGTTGTAAAGCCCAGAATGAACAACAGCAGCGCCAGCTGGACGGGTGGCTGTTCTGGGGTAGATGAGAACAAAAATGTGGATTGAGAAATGTTGCTCTAGAGCGGGGGTGTCTAACTTATTCCATGGAGTACCTAGTGTCTGATTCTTTTGGTTTTTCCTTTTTTTTGGCAGATTTTTGGTTTTTCCTTTCAATTAAGATCTAGACAACCAGGTGAGGAGAGTTACTTACTAATTAGTGACCTCAATTCATCAATCAAGTACAAGGGAGGAGCAAAAACCTTCAGACAATCGGCCCTCCATGGAATGAGTTTGACAGGTGCTCTAGAGGAAGTTGGGTTCTGGGCTAGGATAGATAGCTGGAGGGAGTTGCAGACTCATGTCTAGCACACAGAGGGAGAGGGAGGGTGASTACAGACATATGTTTTTTCCCCCCTACAGTAGAGTTGGTCTCAAAACATGAAATCATGAAACCCCAGGCCTGAATCACTTCTCAGAATATCAGGCCTGACCCGGGCAGAAAATCAACTCTATTTTCAGAGGAATTTTCAGAGGAAGTAGCTAGCCAGAATTAATTTTACTCTTTTGTAATAATGACATCTTTTTTATAGCTAATTTTCACCTTTTAAATACATTGAAGATGATCTGTGTAACTAGAATGTCCGGTCTAGATATTCTATTTCTGTGCTTCTGTGTGATCTTCACATTCCTTTTTCTACCAGAGGTGGTCCAGATGGGTCAGGGGACAGTGCTAAGGTGTACCACCGGAGTCTGGACGTGCTGCAAACCTGGCTGACTGACTACATAATGGTGGACTTCAGGCCCAAGTCCAGCCTGCTGATGACCCTGGAAAACTTCCTCACCACTGAAGTAATTACAGAGCTGATCAATCATCAATTCATCACAAAAAAGCTAAATCCAGCCACTCAAGAAATTAATCATTTGGATTAATGTCTCAACTGGTCCGGCAGGAAGCCTAGCGGTTACGAGTGTTGGGCCAGTAACCAAAAGGTTGCTGGTTTGCTTGTCCGAGCCAACTAGGTGAAAAATCTGTCTGTGCCCTTGAGCAAGGCATTTAATCCTAATTGCTCTGGATAAGAGCATCTGCTAAATGATGTAAATGTCAACTAATTAGCGAAATCTGTAGCAGTGTTGTTGCTCTTGTCTATTTTTCAGTGTTTAGACATGCAATACTCTGAAGGATGGGTTTTGTAATGATCTGGTTCTTATTTAGGTGTCTCCYGTAGACAGTAGAGGAGAGAGGCTTTTGACTGCTCTTCAGAGGTCTCCCAGGAAGAGGTGGAGCCAAGGCTGTGGGAGCCCAATCAGCATGCAGGAGGATGATGGCGCACTGTCTGCCCATAGCTRATGCAGAAAATCAGCTATTGAGTACCCTGGAAGGAAGGTCCATAAAAGGATTATTATGAGTGTACTGTTATGTTGATGTTTTTCTTGCCAGAAAAGAAAATGGTTGGATCAAAGTACTGGAAGTTTGTCTGGCTCAAAAATAATCCTTTTACTCTATGTATTTCAACTGATGGGGACCGTCAGAGCTGCGTTGTATTCATTACGTGAATAATATGTTACATTAGCATCAAACATTGGCACCAAAGGGAAGAAAAGGGACTGAGTAAATGAGGGACTACCTGGACTTGTCCAATAAGAACCACAGTGTGTGCCCTAATCAGTACAGCGACGTGTATATACAGTGCTTTCAGAAAGTATTCATACCCCTTAACTTAGTCCACATTTTGTTGTTACAGTCTGAATTCAAAATGGATTAAATATTTTTCTCTCTCACCCATCTAGACAAAATACCCCATAATGACCAAATGAAAACATGTTTTTAGAAATGTTTGCAAATGTATTGAAAATTAAATACAGAAATATCTAATTTACATAAGTATTCACATAAGTATTCAATACATGTTAGAAACATCTTTGGCAGTGATTACAGCTGTGAGTCTTTCTTGGTAAGTCTCTAAYAGCTTTGCACACCTAGATTGTACAATATTTGCACATTGTTCTTTTTCAAATTCTTTAAGCTCTGTGTAGTTGGTTGTTAATCATTGCTAGACAGCCATTTTCAAGTCTTGCCTTAGATTTTAAAGCCGGTTTAAGTCAAAACTGGAACTYGGCCACTCAGGAACWTTCAGTTTTGTCTTGGTAAGCAACTCTAATGTATATTTGGCCTTGTGCTTTAYATTATTGTCCTGCTGAAAGGTACATTTGTCYCCCAGTGTCTGTTGGAAAGCAGACTGAACCAGGTTTTCCTRTTGGATTTTGCCTGTGCTTAGCTCTATTCCATTTAATTTTAMCCAYCAAAAWACTRCCTCTTCCTTGCCGATAACAAGCATACCCATAAAATGATGCTGCCACCACCATGCTTAAAAATATGAAGAGTGGTACTCAGTGATGTGTTGTTGGATTTGCCCCAAACATAACACTTTGTATTCAGGACATAAAGTACATTTCATTGCCACATTTTAAAAAAAGTTTTACTTTAGTGCCTTATTGCAAAATGCATGTTTTGGAATATTTTTTATTTTGTACAGGTTTCCTTCTTTTCGCTCTTGTCATTTAGGTTAGTATTGTGGAGGAACTACAATGTTTTTGATCGATCATCATTTTTCTCCAATCACAGCCATTCAACTCTGTAACTGTTTTAAAGTCACCATTTGCCTCATGGGTAAAATCCCTGAGCGGATTCCTTTCTCTCCGGCAACTAAGTTAGGAAGGATGCCTGTATCTTTGTAGTGACTGGGTGTATTGATACACCATCCGAAGTGTAATTAATAACTTGTCCATGCTCAAAGGGCTATTCAGTGTCGCTTTGGATTTTGTTACCCAATTGGTGCCCTTCTTTGCGAAACGTTGGTTGATTCTGTCTTTGAAGTTTACTGCTCGACCAGGGACCTTACAAATMATCTGTATGTGTGGGGTACAGAGATGAGGTAGTCATTCAGAAGTCATGTTCAACACTATTATTGCACATGCAACTTCTTATGTGACTTGTTAAACATATTTACTCCTGAACATAATTAGGCTTGCCATCACAAAGGGGTTGAATACTTATTGACTCAAGACATAAACATTTCTAAAAACATAGTTCCACTTTGACATTATGGGGTATTGTGTGTAGGCCAGTGACACTAAATGTAATCCATTTTAAATTGAGGCTGTAACACAACAAAATGGGGGGGAAAGTCGAGGGGTCTGAATCATTTCTGAAGGCACTGTATGTATTCAAAGCCAGAACCTTTCTAAGTTGATGTATCTCTGTAGAGCTTCCAGTGGAGGATATCCAGGGTGGTTGAGCCCCAGTCGACCCAGCCTAAAGACAAGGCCTACTCCATAGCAGCAGCCCTGCCCCGGCCCTACTACACCTCCCTAATGGATGACATCTCCAGTGCCTGCCTCAGAAGCGAGGAGAGACACCCCTTTAGTCAGAGTGAACACAGTGCCCACCACGCGGCACAGCAACTCACTCTACTGCAGCAGGTACACACTGACATGCACACATGCACAGCCCACCAAATCATCCTGCTGCAACATATACACAGGCATACAATTTCTACCTCTCTCATGCAGTCACACTCACCCACAAACATTGTCATTTATAAACACGAGGTGGAGACAAATCACTCCTTTACAAATTTAAAACAGATTCACAGACCTACAGTGTTTATTTACATTTACATTTGAGTCATTTAGCAGATAAATGTGTAAAATAAACTTCTTCTTTTTTTTTTTCTCCAAATGCAGGAAATGTTTCAAGGCTGTCACCCAATTCATTTCCTCAACTCTAAATCTCAAGGAGTCAGGGACAAAGCTGTTAGTGTCACCAAGTGAGTAAATATTCCCTGCGCTCCAAATATTTCAGTGGCTTTTCAGTCAAATTTGTTTGAAGTACCAAATGAGTACACCAGAATGCATAATCTGAACACATTATCACTTGCTAGATAATGAGACATTCGTTCCAGTCAGCCACTGCATCCCTGACAATTTCTGTGACARAAAATAAACCATTCATCTACAGCCCAGTCTCTCGTCTGACTGCCTGTCTTCTGCCACAGACATGCGTCACACTCTGTTCCTCCAGTAGAGGGCAGCAGTCTATTTGMTAATGAAGGGACTCCACATGACAGCCACKTCCAACAGCTACTGAGATATGCCGACAGCGTCTCCAATTGGGTCTCTGCAGAAATCGTCATCTGTGATTCGTTAAAGGTGAGATCTACTAGTAATGAGGCTACAACTCTGTTGGACAGTACGGTGTGATCTCTATATCGATGTGCATCATTCATTCATTGAACACACACACATCATTTATTTTAATTCACAGTCAGTCATTGTCCATTGAATCTAATTACACGAGAGCCATCAGATGCACTTATATGATGTATTCTTTGTTTTCTATAATGATTTGTGTGAATGCATGACCATCGGATCTCTCGTCTTCTTTTCTTGCTGCAGATCCAAGCGGCTTTGCTCACCAAGTTTCTCCTAATTGCCAAACACTGCTATGAGTCAAGAGACTTTGCCACGGCAATGCAGGTCCTTGGAGGCCTGGAGAATGTGATTGTCAGGCAATTACCGGTAAGTCTGCGTGCCTGCGTTTGAAACGCCACTCTATTCCCTACATGCTGTACTGCACTACTTTTGACCAGAGCCATTTCGGAATCACCCCATGAAAAAAAGAATATATTCTACAGAGACAGGTGGAACGTTTGTAAAGTAACGTACCTCTTAGGCCCTTAATGAAGGGAAATGTCTCTTTTAATCTGCGGTTATGGAAGCCAGAACATCAGAATTTGTGTTGCAACAAGATGTAGGAGGAAGTAAGAGCACAGACAATGGGTGCTTACCCCATGAAGTGCAACAGAAACGTCCGGTTTAACTGTGTAAGTGTAACAACTGAAATTGATGTGTTCTTGTTGTTTCTCCATGTTCTAATAATATTCTACCTGTTCTAGTCAATGCTGAACTTTAAGGGAGTAAAGCTTCCGTAAGTGTGAGACAGATTTATTGGTTCTTGCTAAATGAAACACCTCTTCTCTTGCCGATAGGCTTGGAAACATCTGTCTACCAAGGTGTGTGAGGTCCTTGAGGATCTGCGAGCCGTGCAGGTGAGGCGTGTGTGTGTGTGTGTGTGTGTGTGTGTGTGTGTGTGTGTGTGTGTGTGTGTGTGTGTGTGTGTGTGTGTGTGTGTGTGTGCCCTCTGCTGTACCAGAGACGTGGGGCTTCAGGCAAATAAACCGAAAGAACAACACCTTCAAYCAGCACATCTGTGTGTGAAATTCTGTGACATGCTCACAGCTGGCCAGCATTTTGTTACATTCATTTTTTTACTGATTTATTTAAACGATTGTTAGATAGAAACTAATCTTGTGCTATCACACCGTATTCTCATTTCAGAATGGCTGAAGGCTGGTGTAAAGTACTCAAGTAAAAATACTTTAAGTATTTATTTATGTAGTTTTTGGGGGGTATTTTTACTATTTTTGACAACTTTTACTTCACTACATTCCTAAAGAAAATAACGTACTTTTTACTCCATGCATTTTACCTGACATCCAAAAGCACTTTTTAACTTTTGACAGAAATAGTCCAATTCACGCACTTACCAAGAGAACATCCCTGGTCATCCCTACTGCATCTGATCTGGCGGACTCACTAAACCCACATGTTTTGTTTGTAAATTAATGTCTGAGTGTTGGTGTTTGCGCCTGGCTATCTGTAAATTAAAATTGGGCCATCTAAACTTAGCAAAAAAAAAGAAACGTCCCTTTTTCAGGACCCTGTCTTTCAAAAATAATTCGTAAAAATCCAAATAACTTCACAGATCTTCATTGTAAAGGGTTTAAACATGCTTGTTCAATGAACCATAAACAATTAATTAACATGCACCTGTGGAACGGTCGTTAAGACACTAACAGCTTACAGACAGTAAGCAATTAAGGTCACAGTTATGAAAACTTAGGACACTAAAGAGGCCTTTCTACTGACTCTGAAAAACACCAAAAGAAAGATGCCCAGGGTCCCTGCTCATCTGCCTTAGGCATGCTGCAAGGAGGCATGAGGACTGCAGATGTGGCCAGGGCAATAAATTGCAATGTCCGTACTGTGAGACGCCTAAGACAGCGCTACAGGGAGACAGGACGGACAGCTGAACGTCCTCACAGTGGCAGACCACGTGTAACAACACCTGCATAGGATCGGTACATCCGAACATCACACCTGAGGGACAGGTACAGGATGGCAACAACAACTGCCCGAGTTACACCAGGAACGCACAATCCCTCCATCAGTGCTCAGACTGTCCCAATAGGCTGAGAGAGGCTGGACTGAGGGCTTGTAGGCCTGTTGAAAGACAGGTCCTCACCAGACATCACCGGCAACAACGTCGCCTATGGGCACAAACCCGCTGTCGCTGGACCAGACAGGTCTGGCAAAAAGTGCTCTTCACTGACAAGTCGCGGTTTTGTCTCACCAGGGTTGATGGTCGGATTCGCGTTTATCGTCGAAGGAATGAGCGTTACACTGAGGCCTGAACTGTGGAGCGGGATCGATTTGGAGGTGGAGGGTCCGACATGGACTGGGGCGGTGTGTCACAGCATCATCGGACTGAACTTGTTGTCATTGCAGGCAATCGCAATGCTGTGCGTTACAGGGGCGACATCCTCCCTCATGTGGTACCCTTCCCGCAGGCTCATCCTGACATGCCCCTCCAGCATGCCAATGCCACCAACCATACTGCTCGTTCTTTGCATGATTTCCTGCAAGACAGGAATGTCAGTGTTCTGCCATGGCCAGCGAAGAGCCCGGATCTCAATCCCATTGAGCATGTCTGGGACCTGTTGGATCGGAGGGTGAGGGCTAGGGCCATTCCCCCCAGAAATATCTGGGATCTTGCAGGTGCCTTGGTGGAAGAGTGGGGTAACATCTCACAGCAAGAACTGGTAAATTTGGTGCAGTCATTGAGGAGGAGATTCACTGCAGTGCTTAATGCAGCTGGTGGCCACACCAGGTACTGACTGTTACTTCTGATTTTGTCCCCCCCTTTGTTAAAGGGACACATTATTCCATTTCTGTTCGTCACATGTCTGTGGAACTTGTTCCGTTTATGTCTCAGTTGTTGAATCTTGTTATGGTCATACAAATATTTACACATGTTAAGTTTGCTGAAAATAAACGCAGTTGACAGTGAGAGGAAGTTTTTTTTGTTGCTGAGTTTGGTTTGCATAATATAAGGGGTTGAAATCATTAACTTTTACTTTTGATACTTAGTATATTTGTATTTGAGCAATTTCATTGATTTTTGATATTTAAGAATATTTAAACCAACTACTTTTACACTTTTGCTCAGGTAGTATTTTACTGGGTGACTTTTACTTGAGTCATTTTCTATTAAGTTATCTTTACTTTTACTCAAGTATAACATTTTAGGACTTTTTCCACCACTGGTTATATATTTATTTTTATTTATTTAACCTTTATTTAACTAGGCAAGTCAGTTACGAACAAATTCTTATTTACAATGACAACCTACCCCGGCCAAACCCGGACGACGCCGGGCCAATTGTGCGCCGCCTTATGGGACTCCCAATCACAGCCGGATGTGATTCAGCCTGGATTCAAACCAGGGACTGCACTGAGATGCAGTGCCTTAGACCGCTGCGCATATAAAACCAAACTCGACGGAAAATATTCTCAAGTAACACACAGTACACGTGCCGACCTTGCAAAGAGGAGGGATTTTGCTCAACTTTATCAATGTTATAAATCAGTGGAAGAGTAAGACATCTGTTTGTGAATGCTCTTTCTCTCTCTCACTCACTCTTTTTTTCCCTCTCTCCCCTCCCCCTCCCTCTTTGTCAGGTCTTTCTGAAGAGTGATAACCTGTGTCTGATGGGAGGAGAGCATGTGGGGAGGAGACCCACCCTCCCTGCTGTCCACATCCTGGCCATGCACATCCAACAGCTGGAGATAGGAGCCTTCACTCTGACCAGTGGCGCCTACAAGTGGCCAAAACTCAGGTGAATGAACGCAATGCAATTTCTCAGGGCCAGTTTCCTGGACACAGATTAAGTCGTGGACTTAAAAGGATGTTTTAAGGAGAATCTGAATGGAGTATTTGAAAGTGGGTTTAAATCAAGGACTAGGCTTATTTAGGGTCCGGGAAACCGGCACCTGGGCCTGTATTCACAAACTGTCTCAGAGTAGGAGTGGTGATCTAGGATCAGTTTAGTCTTTTAGATCACAATGAATAAGATTATATGGACAGGGAAAATGTGATTCTAGATCAGCGCTCCTAATCTGAGATGCTTTGTGAATACATGCCCAGGATTATGTTTAATCTGAGTCTAGAAAATCGTGTAGCCTACACAAGGCCTATACACTCAAAATACTTGCCTATAGCGTTTATTTGGATGTATCTACATTTGAGATTAATTTTGGTCACCTTTGCACTGACAGCGATATCAACCTGACACTCATTGATAAACGGCATAAACTTGAGATTAACTTTCTCCCTCGATGTAACGAAGTGGGCCAAATTGCCATCAAACAAGTTTCCCTGTGTCCTTCTACCCACTCAAATATGGCGGCCAGATGCTGGGTTCACAGAAAGTCGCGGCGGACGATAATGACACAGCTGCTTATTCTGTGGCAGTCGTGTACGATTTGGGTTCCTCTACTAAAGCTAGCACACAGCCAGATGGTGTATCGGGGATGGGGTGTGATATTAGGAGATGTGGCACACCAGGTGCTCCGAGACGCATCGATGTTGACAGATGCTGTGGTCATAAGGGTCACGGTGAGAGGCAGCATCACAGCTGGTTATGATAGACCCTAGGTTCCCCGACTACTCTGGAAATCAGGTCACTTACTGTACTGTATATTGTGCAAGTGTTCAGTAAAGGGGTGGCAAACTATGTTTATGTTTCTGCCGCAGATGAACAATAGCAAACTCATTTTTCTCCTTTTCACTCTCTCTGTCTGTCTTGTTCTCCATCTCCATGGTGGCCCCAACTTTTACCGCTGCATTTGTCCTCATTTCCTGTACTTTCTTGTCACCCCTCTCTGCCACTTTATCTGCTTCTTTCCCCCACACACTCTCTCTCTCTCTCTCTCTCTCTCTCATAACATCTCATGCACTCTACGTCTCATCTCTTCTCTCTCTCTCTCTCTCTCTCTCTCTACTCATACTCTCTCTCTCTCATCTACTCTCTCTCTCTAGCATACGAATTAAGTGAAAAATTTCTAAATCTTGCAAAGTAGTCTCTATCTCATCACGTCTTCTAATCTCTCCATAACTCTCACTATATCAACAGACTCAGTCTAACTTCTCAGCGTTCTCTCTGTCGTCCTACATCACTCCGTGCTCTCTTCTCTCTCTCTTCTCTCTCTCTCCTCTCTCTCTTCTTCTCTCTCTTCTCTTCTCCTCTCTCTCTCTCTCTCTCTTCTCTCTCTCCTCTCTCTCTCTCTCTCTCTCCGTCTCTCTCTCTTCTCCTCTCTTCTCTCTCTCTCTCTCTCTCTCTCTACTCCTCTCTCTCTTCCTCTTCTCTCTCTCTCTCTTCTCTCTCTCTCTTCTCTCCTCTCTTTCTCTTCTCTCTCCTCTCTCTCCTTCTCTCTTCTCTCATCTCTCTCTTCCTCTCTTCTTCTTCTCCTTTCCTCTTCTCTCTCTCTCTCTCTCCTTCCTAACACTCTTCTGCTCTCTCTCGTTCCTCTCTTCTCTCTAACCCTCCTTCAATCTCTCCGCTCTCCTTCACTCACTTCTCTCTCTCTCTCTCTCTCTCTCTCTCTCCTTCCTCACTCTCCAGGACCATAGCCAAGGTGGTGAGTCAAGTGCATGCATTCCAGGAGACGGTGTACTCCTTCACGCCTGACCCGGGGCTGCAGGCCTACATAAGACTAAGAATAGCCCACCTCGGCGGCTGTGACATCCCCCTGCTGGCTGCAGACAACGAGGCCAACTTCTACCACAACCCCGCTGACCGACACACCCGCAGGATCCAGGACACACTGAAGAGGGTGAAGGCCACCTTCCAGTGACCCACATCCTTGCTGATCTAGGATCAATTTGGTCTATTAAGTGATAATGAATATGATTATATGGACAGAGAGGACCTATTCCTAGCCCTGGTCAGACAACTACTCAACAGACTCCATCCCCTCCACACCCCACTGGGTTCCATTAGTAGCAGGGACTGGGTGGGTGTCTGGGAAAACTGTTCATTTTTCTCTCTTTATTGGTAATAACTTTTTTTGTAAGAATCCAGCTCAACCTCCCACATTGCACCCCATAGCCTGACAACCCACCGCGCACATCCAACTCATTGATTCTCTCCAAAGCGGGTTACAATGTCAGGTGAAACGTTGAATGTTTTTTTTTTTGATATTGGGATGAGGAGAGTAGAAAACAGTATATGACTTTTAAAAATCCTTCTGGTGGAGGCAAAATGCGTTTCTTTTACACGAATTGTGATTGCTAGTTTCCCGAGACAACATAATGATGATAATGTGCAACAATGTTTCATAATGAGTTGACGTAATGTCTTTAATTCACTGAGTGTACTCATGTATTATAGCTAAATTAGATATTTTGATACAACCACAGATAGCTAATGACATTTTCATCCCTCCGGAGCACAATTTCAAATACATTGCCAATGGCTATTTGACATGATAATTACAGCATTTCAAGATACAAAAAAAATATCAAAATCATGATGTATTATGCTATTACGACTAAATMATTTCAAATACCTGAATAATTGCTATAGTTCCATACACTAACTGTTTTTAAAACAAACGTTAATGTTGCAATGTAACTACGGTGTATATAGGCAACAAATTGTTGCATAGTCATACTTGCAAAAGTGAAATTAGATTATTTTCTAAACATGTGATTTGCAAACTAATTGAAACAACTACAATAAATATTTTAACAGATTGAGGTTGATTAATGCTAAAACATCATGAAATCGTCTTTTTTTCCCCCAGTCAGAAAATATATGAACATACCATGCATGTGTCAAAACAAAAAATACAAATTTGCATAATAATACTACCATATTTAGCACATTGACATCTTATTAAGTTAATTATCGTTTAAATTATGTATTTAATATGAGAATTAAGTGCTGTAGTTACAATTATTGTATGCCTCCTGGCACTATTTCAAGCGTCTAAAAACGCAAAGTAAGCTACCTTGTAATCTTTCATGTTTCAGAGTCTGATGTAAATGTGCTAAATATGTTAGTTTATGCCAAATGCCCATTTTTCGTGTTTTCCCACATATGTTCATATATTTTCTGACTGAAAGAAAAGTTCATGATTTCTATATAATTCATCAACCAGGGGACGAGAATGTAGCCCACCGTGCTTAATAAAATGAGAAGCAAACTCAATGTATGAAAATATGTATTGTATCCTACTTATGTTTTTGTATGGATTTATAGCAATACAACAAACAAACAAAAACTACCTGATCACCGAGGATCGGAGAGCATGCGACAGTGGCAGACTCATTGTGTGCGTGTGTCGGGGGTGTTATAGTTGTGCGTCCAATTTGTCTCCGYCTACTAAGGACGTTGCCACAGAGGCGAGGAAATATGCTCTGTATGGAAGCGACTTCCCCCGGCGGCGTCCGGTGAGGAACGGACAGCTTCCATTGTTATCTGACGMGATCAGGGCACCTCTTCAAAGCACACGAGATAAAGGGTCGTAATTGGGAGGCTGAGAAGCAATAGTCAGATCATCGATAAAGGAGACATTCAATATATCCTTATCTGCATTGTCATAGCTAAGCGATCATTTTAGGGTTATTGTCCCGTAGCTGCTGGGGGTATTCCATCTGAAGAGACTGAAACACGTGAAGGGCTTCGCCATACAGAGAGAAGGGACACCTGGCGACATTGGCCTGGTTGGATCATTTTGGGTTGACCAAATTTCTTCAACTTCCCATTTCTAGARGTTTTTGGACATTCTTTCTGGATAACATCTGTCTGGAATGCAATTTTGGATAGGCCTATTTGGGGATACTTTACGCAGTTGTAAGCTATGCAAAACCACATGTGCTGTAGCCATTGTAGGCGTTTTTCAGACTTCTTTACAGCTTGCTCTCCACTATTTACATTACAATCAAACCTGATTGTGTTGCTACTGTAATACCTTTGATCTGTAWTGTTTAAACCGACTGCGCCAAATGCTGTCTATTGGGCCAGTGGCGCCAGTGCTCACCGGGGTATCGAAGAGGTGTTAATGCTAAACCATTAGAGCAGTATTTTACTTGCCTTTGCTTTACATTTGATTTTAGTGTCGTGGAAAGGGGCTGATATTTAGAAAGGAATGATGTAAATGATCGGACTGCAGGCTGAACAATGTTGGTGGTTATATTGCATATTGTGTAAAATCATTTAAATAATGTATTTCAAAGTGGTCAACTATAAAGGATTATAAAATAGCATTCCATTCCCATAAAATCCTAGAGGCCACAGTGATTGCCTGAAATGTATGCGTACGATCCTGGACCGGCAGAAAACGTTTCAATCAGGTGTGGGCAGAGCTCCACCACTTTTGGTTTAGTTTAATGAAAGATATTGACGCAAAAGCGTTAAAGGGAGGGGCAAAGGGCTGTTTTTAGACCGATTAGCCTCATGATTTGTCAACTCGTGCACAAATTCTCTGTCAATCATTTTTTATTTAAAAAGGTCTAGGTAGCCTAGTCAGCCCAAATTGAATCAATAATCACAATAGACTTGGAGTTATTAGGCCTACACTTGCGTAGGGCAGGCCTACATGATGCAAACATGTACAAAGCAGTTATATTGTCCAATCATGTTGCTGTCACTGTTTCTGTGTAGGCTAAAGGAAACACCCCTGTTAGTCTAGCTTTAAAATAGAATGAATATGAACAAGTACAAGGTTGCTGCAGTTTGACAGGGGTTTCATCCTCCCCAAGGCCAGGAGTCTGCCAATACTTTTTTTTTTTTAACCATGTGACTTGATTAGAAAAACTCTGGTCCCATCATAGCCCATATAAAACCTTTTTTACAACTGKTTAATCACGTAATACTGTAGAAGGTCTGGAGTTTTACCTGTTTAGGTTACCAGATCAGGATAAACTACTGGCCCCAGGAACAAAGATCACCCCAGCACTCTGGAACCTGTGGTGCCACCTCTGGTGTCACGTCTCACTAACTTGTGTTGCAGCATGGTGTTACAGGTTAGGTCCTATTGAGGTTTCCTTTTTATTAGGTCCTAGGCCTATGGCAAATCCTGTTATCTTGATTAGATAGTGTTTTTAATTGGTCTGCTGTTTTCAGTGRGAACTACTCGTTCTGGAATACAACTTAAACCTCAAGTTCTTAGTTTTATTAAATACACACACTGTAGGCGTTTGTGTCAACATATAATATCCTTTGAACTATGATGCAGAGGAGGACTCTCCGCCTCTGTGTGTGATGTTTCGCTATACTTTCAGCCAAGGCAGACAAATGCATGAGCTCAACTGGTTCTCACAGACGTGGTGGCGCCAGGCTTTCACACAATCACAGGATGTGTAAAGGCTTCAACAACGAGGCATTAGGCCTCAATCACTGGGAATCGATCAGGCGTTAACACGCCTTTGCAGATGCAAATTCTTAAGTTGGTCGGGACTTTATATGGAGGGCCCTCAACAGGTCTTGTCACAACATTCTCTGACCCTCCTTAGATAGTATGCTGACCAACACAGGGCTCCTAGAAGCAAACATGGTCAAGGTCTTCTCTGTAGACTGGCTCGCACAGAGCAATCACAACACCAACCCGAAAGAAGGACCTGTGGATACTATACCAACCTACTTCAGACCCCATGTTCCTTGTATGGTCCAGCCTCAACCGCCAACATTTTATAACAAGGTCTACCTCCAACCAAAACCAAAGACCACGAGGGTTGAACTCACGGATTCCACTGAAGAACCCCAAAATCTAGAATCCAGGTTGAGCTCACCTCTGCATCCGATAACATGCTCTTCCCCAAGTCGTAAGTACAATTTACTATACGATACAATGATAATAACAATAAAACATATATTTTACATGATTAACGGTGGTGTTTTATTGAAGTGTATTCACTGACAACTGTTATCACAGTTTCAGAAAAAAGCGGGTACACCTCGGGGTATGACAGTGAGGCTGCCTCCTCGGAATGTCCCTCTGTGGAAGAGGCGAGCGAGGGAGAGAGAGACGGGGGCCAACGACGTGTGCGTACTAGGTTCACACCGGAGCAGATAGAAAAGCTGGAGAAGATTTTCACCAAGCACAAATATCCAGATGCTGGAGAAAGAGTCAAAACGGCACTGAAGTTGAACCTCTCMGAAACTCAGGTAAGAAAATAAACTAAATGTAGAGTACCCACTGGACACGGATGTCAATTCAACGTCTATTCCACGTTGGTTCAAACAACGTTGACTCAACCCGTTTGTTCCCAGTGGGTATGCACATTATTGTCATTAGGCCTATACAATGTGRATTTATATTTCATTCGATTACATTYGTGTTCATTTGGTTCTGATCCATTTTCATGTTATGTTTCAGGTGKGAACTTGGTTTCAGAACAGGAGGATGAAACTGAAAAGGGAGCTCCAAGACTTGCGCGCAGAGTACCCAGTTCAGTCTCAGATGATGTTCCAGCCCATGCGACCATTTCAGTACCACGGCTTCGGTGAACAGCAACTCTCCCCCGCTGCAAACCACGTGATATACCAGCCCATGGTGCAACAGATCCCCATGGAACAGATGGTTTCTCATCAACACCCGTTCGCACATTTCTACTAAGGACATTAAACTACAGACTGAACTTTCCACTCTAACACTTTAAAATCAAGTGCAATCTAGTTGTTGTTTTTTCTTGGACGTGATTTTTTTCTTTTCTTCTTCTTTAAAGATGTACAGATGTTAAAAGTATATTTATAATTCAATAAAGTCAATCTTATATCACCTTACTTTTCTACTTTCGTATGCAATGTCAACATTTCCAAGTTTGACAGCGACAATAGTTGCTGTCAAGGGCCATATGGACAGGTTAAATAAATGCTGTTCAATGTAGGATGATCCCATTATTTTGATTACATGATTAGGGGTACCATGAATAGATCACATTGATCTATCGTTCAAGAATAGACGCTCCAGGGTCACGAAACGCAGTGTGGTTGGGGATCAGTTGGTTGGCTCTTGGGCCAGAGTTGTCAATCTGGTAGCTTCCCTTATCAAATCAAAGCAAATTTATTTGTCATATGCGCCGACTACAACAAGTGTAGACCTTACCGTGAAATGTTTACTTACATGAACCAACAGTGATATMTGTATGTTTTGTATTTATTAAGGATCCCCATTAACTCCGTCTTGTCAGGTATAGCCTCCTACTTGCCCATCTGAGAATTAAATTATTTAGGCATTTCAATTATTAAAAAGTATGACTTCATTATAGGCCTTTATGAGATTAGCGTAGACGCTGTTGAACAGAGCTGTAAGCCAAKACTGCCAAGGCAGCAGCTACTCTTCCTGATGTTGGCCCATGACTACCAGGTAACAAATCTTTGGCCTACAAAACGAATTATGTATTGGCCTTTGCATATAGCGTGGTAACCGTGATTAATTTATCCACGAATCAATGAAAATCTGACAGAACAGCTACATTTTAGGCTGTATCATCTACGTCACTTCCCTCTCTTGTCCACCACAGCAGTGGCCCACATACTGTGCCTTCATATGCGCGTCAACTAATTCTGTTTGTCTCTAATGCGGCACTTCAAATGTTAGCTAACGGGGAGATCATGGTCAACAATTAGTCCTAATTGAGCCTGTCATTGATGAGTTTACACTTACCACATGAGCCCTAGGGACTGGCTCCAGAGAGTCTGGGGTTTTGTGTGCTAAATAGTCCGATCTCAGGGTTGAAGTTGAGCCTGAGGTAACACCGGGATTATGTGATACGATTGCTGAGACCCCATGTCTTGAAGTAGGAAATAGATAGGACAACTTTGTCTGTATAAATACATGTGAAAACCAGTCATTGTCCAGTTGGCCATAAACGAATCAATTGAAGCGTGATCATTTAAAGGTGGTAGACCAGATCACAAAACCACCCATACTGACAGATACGATATAGAGAGTAACTACTGTATGCTATATTATGCAATTCAATCAAATCAAAGTTTATTGGTCGCGTACATAAATTTGCAGATGTCATCACAGGTGGAGGGAAATGCTTGTGTTTCTAGCTCCAACAGTGCAGTTATTATGAAGAAGTACAGTGATGTTGTTGTGATGAATGAAATATAAGAACTGCATTGAGACCTGCTATGGAACAGTGTTGCTTGAGATTCACGATTCGCCAGGGGCCTAAAGCAAATGCCTTTTCAAATTCACAAGTAAACAGAGATCGAATGTGGTTCTTTCATTCTCCGTTTAGGCATGCTGACAGCAATCACACCCACTGTGTCAGACCTACAATTGGTCCTCATCAGCAATCAGCTTCATGTGGGTGAGCAGACAGCTGGGCGCTTCTGTCTACGTCTGGAACGATGGTCTCACAAATGATAGTTACAGTAGCCTGGCCCCATAGAATATCAGCGCAATAGAGAACATTTACATATAGAAAAAGGCCGTATGCCATCATACATTTTGGGGTAATATTTGCATTGCATGGATATATAGGGCCTATACATTTCCCCAGATTATTATAGCCTAGATTATTGTAGGCTATCAATAAACCATTCCAATGCTATTGACAGATAAAAAAAAAAATTATTTACTTTTCCAAATGAAATAATGTAATATAATCAAAGCAGTGGCCTACAATTGTGTTTAACCCCGTCTACTCTAATCTCATAATGGCCTATAATAAAGTCATACTCTTTAGTAATTGACATGCCTAAATAATTTCATTCTGAGATGGGCAACTAGGAGGCTATACCTTCAAGACGAGTTTCATAGCCTACTCAGACATGGTGACGCCGGGACACATCAACGAGGCCACTGAACTTGTAAAAAACCACAATTGCAACATCTATTAATTTCCATTAACACCGACCATCACGTTTTTTTATCGTTCGGTTGAGAGTCCTTTGCATATGCAAATACAGTGGGGTGTCTCCTATATAGAGCGAGGACCCGAGGCTCGAGGCCTTACAACAGACCACCACATCGCACCAACAAGAGGCCACACCATGGCGAACTTCTCAGTAGAATGGCTATCTCAAAGTTTTTACCACACTTCAACGGACCAAGTGGACATCGAAGAAGACACAACATATGACAGGACAAGGTCTCGCATGCCTTGTGTAGTTGTTCCCCGGGCTCCATCAACGTATAATCAAGTTACAGTTGAGCCAAAAGAACCTACTGAAGTGATACTTCATGTCGACATGAACGAGCTTGCTACTAAAGACGACTACACTCCATCATCTCCAAACAGTACGTGTATAATTTCCACCCTCAAAACAATCGATTTGAGCATTTGATGTTGGAGTGTGTTACATATACGCCTACTTGTGATTTCTGGATGAATGAATGACAATAGTTTGTTTGTTTACCTTTCCAGATAGCTGTGGCTACACGACGGGCTCTGAGAGCGAGGTGGGGGACGATAGCGAGGGCGAGTATACACTACACCGCAGGATGAGAACCAAGTTCACCTCTGATCAGATCTGCAGACTAGAACGAACCTTCAACAAACACAAATATCTCGGTACAACTCAGAGGAGAAAGATTGCTGAGAAAATGAAGCTCTCTGAAACTCAGGTGAGGGCACAAGCCACAGCCTGAGCTAGGACATGTCTTCACGACTTGGATTTATCGTTTGATCAATAACACCATTACAACGTTAGCATTCACTAATGTATCATATTTTATGATTTCCTTTCAGGTGAAAACATGGTTTCAAAACAGAAGGATGAAGCTGAAACGCGAGGTCCAAGACCTGCGACCAGAATTCTTTTCTCCTCCTCCATCTCTGCTGCCACCACTGGTCTACGCCGCTCCGTCATTTCAGCACCAAGCGCTTGGTGGACAGCTCCCCACCTTCGCCCAGAGAACACAAGCGCTCTGCCCGCATCACATTCAGAGAGTCCCTTTGCAACAGATGATTCACGGAAAACCAATTCACCCCATGATGTTGGCGCCCTGTTACTACTGATTGGACAGCAATCCTAAAGACTGATTCTTATAGTATAACTTCTGTTTTAATAGTGAACTTCTGTTTAATTATTTGACTCGCAACTGGTTGATTCCAATTGGGGAATTTGTATCTAGAATCTAGATCTGTCTCCATCGTTGTCCTTTTTGAGGCTATTATAGACATTTTAATTACTTGCAAAGTACTACGTTTTATTTATATACAGATAAATATATGTAAACATTTGGATATGACGTTTTTCACAAATAAAATGTATAATTGTTACCAGCTTCTTGCTTTTGCTTGTTTTTGCCATTATGCATGTACTATTCCACAATAGTTTCTGTTCTGTCCTTGGAATAATTGTCTTTTAACCAAACAGATACTCTACAATCAGGGGCGTATTTCATTCACAATTGCGTTCACTAGTCTTCCAAACACTGGGCAGCAGGTAGCCTGGTGGTTAGAGCGTGGGACTAGTAACTGAAAGGTTGCAAAATCGAATCGCCGAGCTGACAAGGTACAAATCTGTCGTTCTGCCCCTGAACAAGGCAGTTAACCCACGGTTCCTAGGCGTCATTTAAAATAATAATTTGTCCTTAACTGACTTGCCTAGTTAAATAAATCAATGCAAATTCTAGGCCAACTAAAAATAAAACCATGACATAAGTAGGTATATAGCTATGAGACGAGTTATTGACACGATACGTTAGCATGGGTTGTGTATGAAAGAACACAATGGCTTGGTGTTTAAAAACCTGTCATAGGGTCACGCAACAAGCGATATAATTCCAGAAAACGTATGGCAATAACTTGTCGCTGATTCCTCGTTGGTGCTTATTTTGGTATCGCCCATTCCTTCTATAGGTTTAGCAAATATTCCATATGAAGGGGAATAGCAAGTGTCAGTGGTGCGTTTCTTCAACCCAACCCTTTACATTGTGAACATACAGACTACATCATGATCACAATAATCCAAATTGATTAGATAGGGCTTATCTAGGGTTCGGGTGTATATCAGCAGGCAGTATAGGCCACTGCCATCTGTCTGCAGCAACATGCAGTGGCATACAGATAGATACGTCTGTATGCAGATAGATACGTCTGTATGCCGGCTGCTGTAGACAAATATTTCCGATGGCGTCCGGTGGTATGGTGTGGCTCCGAGCCTTGACTGCACTCTGCTAGCAGGAGAATTGCATCTTCAAAGAGGTTGAAAGAGACATCAAAGAAGAGGTAAGATCATTGAGCTCTATTGTCTCTCAATCGAAGGATTCGCACTTACTCGAGAGGCGCGAGGGAACGGCGCCCTAATGTCTGCTAGAGGTGTATATTACCTCAAGTTAAAGTCATTAGTTGATACCAGCTAAATAGGTGGCTGATTGAGTCATTCCGAATTTCCGTCATAAACAATTGTGGAGTCATTCAAGGGTCCATCCCATTTACCAATGGGAAATTTATGTTGAAACTAGTCTATTTATGTCACCTCTAATCGGATGATATGCTCACTCTATCTCAACCAGTTCTGAGTGAAGTTGGTTCTAAAAAACAGAACATCTGACACAACACTCAGGGCTTGCAGTGCATCTGAGGTCAAATATGTCCAGATATTATCGAGGAGTAGTATGAAATACATATATAGAACATATATAGAAATGTATGTACTCACTACTGTAAATCGCTCTGGATAAGAGCATCTGCTAAATGACTCAAATGTAAATGTAAAACAATGTAAACAAAGACATTTAGAGTTTCCAAACAATAAGCCTAAAMTATATTTTTTCCGCATAATCTATGGTTTATGCAAAATCTAACACCTATTGCTGTTGGTTTTGGTCTATTGAATACAAGACTGTTATTGGGCTCTGCAAAAAAAATACACACGAATTGTTTTGCTTCTTGCATTGGGTTTGGTAAGGCACAGATAACAACCAATGGTTAAATATGTTGTTGCTTTTACCACTTGTCTGTAGACTGAGAGGCACTGTTTTTGCATGACCAAAATGGTGATCTGCATATGAGTGTGGTGTTGGGGGCCTAAAGGAACTCAGGGGTAACTGTTTGGCTACTGGAAGTAACTTTGATTGACATTCATTCTCAGCCATGAAATATTATGGTATTGTCTAAGCTAAATGGAAAGGATAGTGTAGGCCTAATTTATGTTTTTATTTTATTTTAAAGTCACTGCATTTTTAGTACAACAATTAGATACCTCTTAAATTCATCATTCCAAACAGTACATTTCTGAGTGGATAAACTATTGTAAATATCTAAAGCCAGATAAATCGGAATCAGTTCCATCTGAGTTTGTTTGATCTGAGGGTGGGTATTGGATAGGAAGGGATTGTCTTTGGGTTGAACTAGATTGTTTCCGGGTGTTGAGGAGACCTGTAAGATTTTTTAAAATTATTTAACTTATTTTGTAAGTGCTACTCATCCATTTACTGTATACATGAGTTGTATGGTCCCGTGTGGCTCAGTTGGTAGAGCATGGCGCTTGCAACGCCAGGGTTGTGGGTTCATTCCCCACGGGGGGACCAGGATGAATATGTATGAACTTTCCAATTTGTAAGTCGCTCTGGATAAGAGCGTCTGCTAAATGACTTAAAATGTAAATGTAAAAAAAATTGTATCAGGCACAATATCTGATTGTTTACTAAAATTGTGTCAAGAACACAGTTTGTTGTAATGAAATAAATCACAGTATGAAGTAAATCAAAAAATACTACAAACTGAGCAACAGACATATATCATTTATAAACATTTTCTGTCATTGGTTGACAAAACATTATTCTGGTAATACCCACTTGGAGGCACAACATGAATGTTCATTACAGTATTTAAAAATAAACTGCAGTTTACTTTATGGTTAATGTTAGTAATTCACCATTGTGACAAACTAGCATGTGTAGTAATGTAAGAATGTGCTAACTGCCCTGCTAAGAGCTGACTGCTCTGTGGCTGAATGGCTACAGACGGAGTGGAGCCGACAGGACTGAAGAGGGTGGGAGTAGTAGTCCTAATGGCTGTTTCCTGCATAATGAGCACTCATGTTATTCTCCCATCACTCCCTCTTCCATTTTATCCTTGGCTACAGATGCTCTGATACAGGAGACATTATTCAAGAAGTACACGCATCTATTGCAACTGAATTCTCAGAATTAAAGGCAAGATTCTTAGAACCGTGCATCGTTCTTAGAAACCTAGCATAGCTTTAAGAACATTGCAAAATGATGGAGATTCCTGTTTTTTTGGTGTAAAATTTGTATGATAAGATCAGAAACACACTATTTCAAACCTTTCTCTTTACCATAACCACTTTATATTCTTCTTGTCATCTCACAGGATGGAGGAAAAACGACTGTTTAATTATTAAAGTGCAACCTTTCCGTAACCAAGCCAATGGGGGACTTTACTGGGATCTAAATCATCTTTTGCAATGCCCTTGACCTTACAAAGATTGCCATTCCTCGAAATCTTATTCATTTGTGAATGTTCTGTTAAAATCGTCTTAAGGCCGTTTCCGCATGGTATAAATACAAGCTGGTATGGTGTTATTTGAACTATGTCAAAGAATAACTCAAATGTCAATCTTTCTAAGATTTGATTGTCTGATTACTCACTAACTATTCGTGGTTATCCAATTAAAGGGAGACATTTGTCCTATAATAGAAAATAAGACACAAACATTTGAAGATCAATAATTGGTCCTTCAGCCCAACATTTTTTTTTTATAGAATGTCACTGAACAACACCAGACAATTCCACCCACTAGGTGGACAACACATCAATATAGAAAGTCTGCAATTAAACAACAACTTGGACATCTACGAAATATACTATAGTATTATCGTCAAAAATACAAAAAATAAAGGAAATGACAATAGAATATTTCAGGACATCGTAAAACCCAGTTTCTCATTACGAGGTATGGTATAGTCTCTCCACTGAGATCAGGGTGTCTTGTTGTGGTCTTGTTTCCTGGAGTCCTCTGGTTCAGGTCCAAGATGGGGGGAACAGAGAGAACTTAGGGCTCTGCTGGTTGACCAGGGGTAGTCCGGTCGGTGAAATACCTCTGCAGCCCCATTTTCCCATGCCCTATGCCTCTTTAAAGCTAGATCTCAAAGAGGTATATGCATAGGAAAAAGGAACAGCGAGTACAGATACCCCTCTCGAATCGGCCGCTGTGTGGACCTAGAAGGGAGAGGCACAGACAACCTCACAGAATGAACTCTTTGGATTTGAATACGTATGCAATGTCATTAAAATAACATAAAAAACGAAGTGATTCATATTTGATCATGTATAGGCAACTTTGCACAAGTAACTTATACTTTAGAATGCGTTGAAAGTAATTTTCAGGACTTCAATCATTGAATAAGACAATAACTGCAATTAACACATTCTTAATAATAATTTGCTAAACAGCAAATGTGAAAAACCTAAAATAGACTTTATACTCTGCCTGAGCCTGTAGGATAAAGTTTTAGGTCTATATTATTATCAGGTGAAAATCGTCCAAAAGAAGCTGACTTACCCTGTACAGATCCAGAGCTCTCTCCCCAAAGCAAACACCTTCTCGTGGGCATTTATCCCTCCCCAGAGACCTTGAAGATGTTTGAGAAAGACAGAGTAGCTGTTTTCTGAGCTCCGTCAGCACTTATCCCACCTCCTTGGTTTCAGGCCATGGCATAACATGCACCTGCAGGGGCCAGAGCAACCCCCTAAAAAAAATAGGTACATTACATGAAGTAACTAGCAACAAGCACGACAAAGCCTCAGTGTCTCAGCTAAGGCTGATTGGCTGTCATTGCTCGCCATGGTAGCGGAGGATAAACTTGCTACATAATCTGCTATCTTCCTCACAGACATCAACAGCACAGCGAGGAAGGAGGCAGAGGGTTAGGACACCTCGTTCCTACCAGCTGAAATGTTTCTTATCGGTTCAGGGTCTCTTTCTCTCCCCCTCCCAGGAGAGGCCCCATGCTTTAGTACTCCTCAAGGTCTTCGGACAAGGACTCTCAGGATGTGCTGAGGTGAGACATTCACACACGAGTGTGTGTGCACGCACCAACGTAGTACACCCATGCACACACACAAATGCACACACATTCATACAGTACACAGATATGCATTGCACACGCACTGATGTGCTCTCTCTCTTTAGCGCACACGCACACGCGCGCGCACACACACACACACACACACACACACACACACACACACACACACACACACACACACACACACACACACACACACACACACACACACACACACACACACTGTAGCAGTAGGGGCGTTCTGGTATGTCAAGGCCAGAGGCCAGCACATACCCTCTCACCAGACCGAAATGAAACTGTGTGAAACTGCACTCCTCTTCTGGTTTTGCACTAAGGGGTGTTCATGTATCATAGACGTTGTTATCAGACGTCCTGTCATACATGAGCATATCCTCACATGACCATATCCTCACATGACCATATCCTCACATGACCATATCCTCACATAGACCATATCCTCACATGACCATATCTCACCTGACCATATTCTCACATGACCATATCCTCACATGACCATATCCTCACATGACATATCCTCACATGACCATATCCTCACATGACCATATCTTCACATGACCATATCCTCACACGAGCATATCCTCACATGACCATATCTTCACATGACCATATCCTCACATGACCATATCCTCACATGACCATATCCTCACATGACCATATCTTCACATGGACCATATCCTCACATGACCATATCTTCACATGACCATATCCTCACATGACCATATCCTCACATGACCATATCCTCACATGACCATATCCTCACTGACCATATCCTCACATGACAATATCCTCACATGACCATATCCTCACATGACCATATCCTCACATGACCATATCCTCACATAGACCATATCCTCACATGACAATATCCTCACATGACCATATCCTCACATGACCATATCCTCACATGACCATATCCTTACATGACCATATCTTCACATGACCATATCCTCACATGACCATATCCTAACCAGGCCAGGAAAACCTGTTCAAGTTTAGCTTTTGAACAGCAGTGTGGGAAACTATTTAGAATGGACTCTGACAGACTAAGAACACGGTTCAACAGTGATGGTGTCATGTTTGCTCCCGCTCTTCCCTTCCCATGGCGCTTGGGGCGCCAGATTACCCTGCATCACACGCTCCTGCCATCCATCACCCACACCTGCCTTCCCTCGTCACTCGCATCAGCGTTAATGGACTCACCTGGACTCACTTATTACATGTTAATTTCCTCCCCTATATTTGTCTGTTCCCTTGCTCTGTTCCCTGCTGCTGCATTGATTGTTTCTTGTCTAAGTTTTTGTTTGCTGACGCTGTGCTTGACTCGTTATATGTCCGTCATTTATTAAATGTTACTCCCGTACCTGCTTCGTCTCTCCAGCGTCATTTTGCGTGACAGATGGGCCCTCAGTCAATGTGTTTCGGGCTATTCTAGTGATGTATAGAGTTATTCGATTTCACCATGGACATGTGTTGCATCACGACAAGCTGGCACAATATCCCATGTAGAACAATACATGGACATTTTGATTTGAATACCTTAGTCAGATGTGAATGTGTCAGCCTAGTCATACCCTTCACAGGACCCTTGATGAGGCACACATACCCTGTTGTGAAAACCACTGCTCTGAACTCCTTCTCCCCCATCCATCGTTCAAACTGACAGCGTTCCACAATCACCACTGGGAGGCAGCAGATTCAAACACTGGATGGTGGCAATGCTCTTATGCACTAACCATGTGGCCTATGGCCTTCCTTTTCCTTTCCTGTCCTCTCGCCCTTTCTCTCAGTCTCTCTCTCTCCTCTTCTCTTCCTTTCCCTTTCCCTCGTCCTCTCTCTTTCTGTCTCTCACTTCTCCCCCCCCTCCCTCCTCTCCCCCCTCTCTCTCTTTCTCTTCTTCTGTATACATGTACTGTATGAATGCCTGCTAAACAGAATAGGTACCTGTCCTGTTTTTGCTTACAGTTCACTTTGATTGAATACCCTGACTAATTTTACTCCCAGTCCTCAAGAGACCCCTTTGAATTGGCTACCCTTAAACATGCAGCATTTTCGATTTCTCCTTTTTTTTGTTGCAGAGTTTTATATTTGATGGAGTTAAGTGAAACTGTCTTCCATCTCAGAATTGGGCAACAAAAGGTGCTTGGCATTATATTTTGAAGGAAGTAACAGTTTGAGATATTAGGTTGGCGACATTACCTTACTTGCTACACAGCGTAAACACGTTTCTCAGCATTGTTCGAACCCACTTGAGGTGTTTGTTGTGCTCAAATAAACGATGACTACAAACGTGTTAATTTGCCTAATATACATGTGTTTTGATTGGCCCACAGACAYTATATCTGCCATTTCTTCKASTCGTGGATTTTGGGCTTTTACAAAGCATGTGGTTTATGGCTGACAGTGACATGCATTCACCATATATGTTTTCTTGGTTGCATTGTGTTTTTACAGAACAGACCACTTACAATTCCAATGTTGAACTGTTTATCTTTAATTCCCGCAGCAATGCTGAGAGGGAAACGTTGAGCTAGGAGAAAGAGAGGCGAGGTGGCCTGAGTCAAACCTGGTAAAGCGGTGTTCTTCTTGCTGTTTGAAGTCTTGTAGAGAGAGCGAGAGAGAGAGAGAGAGAGACTAAGCTTCAGAGACCAGAGAGAGACAGACAGACTAATCTTCAGTGATCGAGCTGAAACTCAGGACCTCATCAGTTCAAATCATTTCTGTACAGTAAATGAGGAATGAGGGGAAGTAATGTGTTACAGTACAGGGTTCTCATAGCTCGGCCTTTCAAGTGAACCGTGCTTAAACTCATTATACAGTCTGATGAATATGTCACTTATTTAATATAGTAATAATGTGGATGCTTTCTTGTTTGTAAATACCTTTTTCCATGACCCTTCTCATTGTAGTTCACTGACTGTTTCACTGGCAGTAGCTTTTATGCAAAGCTACTTCCGGGAAGTACATATTTATTTTGTGTATGTGTTCGCTGTGGGAATAATAATGCAACTAATTACAACTGTTTTATTGTCACATACAAGGGATAGGTGCAGTGAAATGTGTTGTTTTACAGGGTCAGCCATAGTAGTACGGCACCCCTGGAGCAAATTAGGATTAAGCTCAAGGGCACATCGACAGATGGTATTTGAACCGGCAACCTTTCGGATACTGGCCCAAAGGTCTAACAACTATGCTACCTGTCACCAACTGTTGTGTTGCTGTTACCAACTGAGACGCACCAGTTCACTTCATGTTGAAGTGTCGAGGTCTAACCCCCGGCTGTCTCACAGTCAAAAGTGTTCATGATATCAGCAAAACTATATGATACTGTATACTCCCCCTGCTAACATTGCTGACAAGACTTTCTCTCTTCCTGGCTGAGTTAACGTTACTCCTTCTGGCCCACAGTACTGTTCCTCTTTTTCCTTCTCCTTTTCCTCCTCCTGTCTTCTCTTTCCTTAGTTATCAGATATCATTACCCAAGACACATTACAGCTAATATTAATTCAACTAAAGGCCTTGCCTGAGGTCAAAATCATTGCAGGCCCTCATTTAGACAGGTCATGGTCAAGCTTGCTCTCTGGCTCATTCACTTGACTCTGTTCTTCACCAGATTTACCAGACTAAACCAAATCCCTGTCAGTAGCCTACCGGTCCAACAGTGTTCAATTTGTTGGAGGATGTTTTGATTTGTGAAATCCGCTCGGCGTCTCTCCTCTCTCCTCACTTCCTGCCCAAAGGTGGTTCAGATAGACAACAACACCTGTCAGTGCTGTCAGTCCCGCGTCAAAGACATTTCAATTTAATCGCATGCCTCCCTCCGGGCCTGGGCAAATTACCACTTTAAAGGCAGAGGGTCCCCAGGTTTCCRCTGGAGCGCCAGGCTAGGGACTATCTCTTTCACCCCACTGTTCAGCAATGCTGATGAGTACCTCGGCACCCCTGTGGCACGTCTGTCCCCATCCAAAACAAAGGACTCTCAGATGGATACACACTGAAGTAGCACACTGAATTATTCTGTATGAATAGAATAACATCTTAATTGCAGTGTGCCGGATGGAATGTTTACAGCAGGAAATATACAAGTGGAGACAATTTGAATTGTTCAAATCTTTATTATGTGACGGAGCAGCCTGTGACTGTTGTAGAAAAGTTACACGTTGACAGTGAAATCCGTGTGAGGTTTTAGTCACTGTTATCTAATGGTATTATTCAATCGAAACCGGCGGTGTGCAGTGAGAAAGGATGTTTCTGAAGTTACATGACATTGAGTCCATTTCTGTTTCACACAGTAGATGTTGCACTTTTGAGTAGATTCATTCCAACATGCCTTCTTGTGATCGGACAAGGGCCTCCCCAGTATAGGAGGCTGCGAGGGGAACGGGGACGTCTCATCATAATGGCTGGAATGGAATAAACTGGATAGTTTTCAACACACGGAAACCCTGTGTAAAATGAGCTTCACACCATTCCGTTAACGCCGTTCCAGCCAGTACTATGAGTCCGTCCACTCCAATGAAGGTACAATCACCCAACTGTGCTCCCCAGTATATACTATAGGGTGAGAGAGATGGGAACAACCTTGACATGACTGTAGTGAAGCGAGAACATCAGACTACTCGGCATACTACTTAACTGTGCGATAGGTAGAAAGTGAACGCATCCTCTTGCTTGAGACAGCACCATAGTCCTTGAATCCCCAATGCAGCAGTTTCACGATGATACCTGTGCTGCCTAGATTAGATGGTTTGATTTCTGCTAATAGTGCTGTAATGCTGCAATTAAAGATCAAACACTGATTGATGAAACGTGTAGTGTTCACACGTCCTATGGTCGAGCTTGTTCTTGTTCCCTCTGTACGCCTTTGAAAGTCTTGACTAGCAGCATTATATTTATCCTGCGTGGGCATCGAGGCCCCACGTTTCCCTACTCTTGCCCTTTCTATTTCATATCCTCACCCCTGTCCTTTGATCTCTCATTTCCCTCTCCCTACGCTATTGGATTTGAATGGTAAGTATTTAAATGTGCTCTGTTTTAGATGTGTTCAAGGCTCTAAAGGCATGTGAACTAAGACATGAACAGAACAATTGAGTGGTTGTTGGAAATGGAAATCTTTACCTCTCTTTCTCACTCGTTTTTTTTCTCTCCCTCCCCTCCGTCGGATTGAAGAGGGGAGATGTGAAGGTCGCTGGCTGTTTCTTGTTTTGACATTCCTCCAGTTCTGAGCTTTCTCTTTCTCCAGTTCTGAGCTGGTTTTGGCTATGCTCTGGGTCATGTCTCATACAATAGTAACTGTTTTTGTTAGTGAATATAGAAGATGTTTCTGGTGGATGCTGCCATGATTAGGAATCATGAATGGATCACGAATAATGATGGGTGAGAGAGTTACAGAACCAGAAAGACCACACTTCTCCCAAAATGCTAACCTCCCTTGTCATTGGTGATGGTTGAAAGGTTAGCATCTTTTGTTGTAGCCTCTGTAACTTTCTTACTTCGTGTTTTTTCCTAATCATGGCACTATGGGAGTGTTCAGAAAGATCTTCTCTCCTCACATAGAAAGAAAGGACTCCAGACATCATCCACCATTCAGCTACTATTGGACAATACGTGACCTAAAACATAGCCAAAACAAACTGCACCTGCATCCAACGAGTATGCAGAGTCGCACGCTTGATGCAGTCATTGTGTGCAAGAGATATGGGACCAAATACTAAACTTTAGAATACTTTAGTACAATGTAGGTGGAAAACTTATTCCAAATACTTATGACTTCTTCAACTGGGGGAGCCGAGATACATAAAGTGAATGCTTTTGTGTCTAAATGGTATGAAACATAATGGTACATATGACATATACTGTATGAAAATACCCGAAAATGAAAGTTGACATTCTGTACTAAAAAACGTTTGATCTCAAATACAAAATGCCGGAGTACATTTCAATGTTAGCTTCACTGTCCAAATACATATGGTGAGGACTGTAGAAATGAAAGCGCTTCTTTCAGTGATGGGAACCCATAGATAAGGTGATGTGGCTGGGTCGTCTCCAGGGAACAGGGCGTTCTAAGACACTGATACTGGTTGAGAGGGAAGGAGGGAGGTCGACTGCCCCAGCTGGGTGGTGACACCATGAACACCATGTGTGTGTGTGTGTGTGTCTGCGTATATGCGCGTGTGTGCATGCACACGTACAATACCAGTCAAAAGTTTGGACACATACTCATTCAAGGGTTTTTCTTAATTTTTACACTCTTGGCATTCTCTCAACCAGCTTCATGATGTAGTCACCTGGAATGCTTTTCAATTAACACATGTGCCTTGTTAAAAGTTAATTTGTGGAATTTCTTTCCTTCTTAATCCGATTGAGCCAATCAGTTATGTTCTGACAAGGTAGGGATGGTATACAGAAGATAGCCCTATTTGGTAAAAGACCAAGTCCATATTATGGCAAGAACAGCTCAAATAAGCAAAGAGAAACAACTGTCCATCACTACTTTAAGACATGAAGGTCAGTCAATATGGAAAATACCAAGAACTTTGAAAGTTTCTTCAAGTACAGTCGCAAAAACCATCAAGCACTATGATGAAACTGGCTCTCATGAGGACCGCCACAGAAAAGGATGACTCGGTTACCTCTGCTGCAGTGGATAAGTACATTAGAGTTAACGACACCTCAGCCCAAATAAATGCTTTGCAGAGTTCAAGTAACAGACACATCTTAACATCAACTGTTCAGAGGAGACTGTGAATCAGGCCTTCATGGTCAAATTGCTGCAAAGAAACCACTGCTAAAGGACACCAATAAGAAGAGACTTGCTTGGGCCAAGAAACACGAGCAATGGACATTAGACCAGTGGAAATCTGTCGTTCGGTCTGATGAGTCCAAATCTGAGATTTTTGGTTCCAATCACCGCGTCTTTGCGAGACGCAGAGTAGGTGAACGGATGATCTCTGCATGTGTGGTTCCCACAGTGAAACATAGAGGAGGTGTGATGGTGACACTGTCAGTGATTTATTTACAATTCAAGGCACACTTAACCAACATGGCTACCACAGCATTCTGCAGCGATACGCCATCCCATCTGGTTTGCGCTTAGTGGGACTAACATTTTTTTTTCAATAGGACAATGACCCAACACACCTCCAGACTGTGTAAGGGATATTTGACCAATAAGGAGAGTGATAGAGTGCTGCATCAGATGACCTGGCCTCCACAAATCACCCGACCTCAACCAACTTGAGATGGTTTGGGATGAGTTGGACCGCAGAGTGAAGGAAAAGTAGCCAACAAGTGCTCAGCATATGTGGGAACTCATTCAAGACTGTTGGAAAAGCATTCCAGGTGAAGCTGGTTGAGAGAATGCCAAGAGTGTGCAAAGCTGTCATCAAGGCAAAGGGTGGATAATTTAAAGAATATAAAACACATTTTGATTTGTTTAACACTTTTTTGGTTACTACATGATTCCATATATGTTATTTCATAGTTTTGATGTCTTCATTATTACTCTACAATGTAGAAAATAGTAAAAATAAAGAAGAACCTTGTGTCCAAACTTTGACTGGTACTGTACTGGTACTGTGACATTTCAGGGCTATTTCACAAGAAACCGGTACACCGTTGCAGTTCAGTTCATCATTTTCCTTCCACTTTCTTCAGAGCTGCACAGACATGAGGAAAATGTCTCCAAAATGTATGTTTTTCCCGTGAATAGAATGTGCTTTTGGATTGAGTAAATCAGTCCCATATCCTTGAAAATACTTGCAACCAGTTGTGAACTTACATAACCAATCAAGGATAATCAAAGCATAGGTCAGGATGACCCTGCCCAGAGCAACCTCCCAAGGCCGGCCACAGTGTTATGTTCCCTTTTCATCTATCTCAATAGCCTAGTTTATACATGGCGCGATCATACGTCCTGTGTCTTGATATGCTCCACCATTTGATTGTGCCCCCATTTTAAAAAATGTGTCTACACATGGTATTAAAACATGTCTCTTATCCGTCCACTGTGTCTGCATTGTGACCAGATTTCCTGGTTTCTCCCAGTAAGCAAATTATTTTGACAGATATTTTCTAAATAATATTTATTTATTCTAAAGACACATATTGTTGCCATAGGTCAGTAGTGCCGCCGGTCAATGATTCTGGAGGACTGGAGAATGATGATTTAAACGGTTAAACTGTCCAAATCTGTCTACACTTGTAAGATATCCAGACACAAGGGCGATGTTTCCACAGGCAACTCAATTCTGATATTTTGCCCAATTACTGGCATTAGAGCGGATCTGATTGTTAAAAKAATAAATATATATATTAGAATTGGGCTGCCTGTGTAAACACAGCCAATGCGTGCCTGATTACCTCTGGAGAAGGTCAGAAAGATCTGATCAAAGTCAGGTCACAATGTGTCTTTTAATTGTCTACATCGGTCTAAAATGTGGGCACAATCAGAATGTGGACAAGATCAGGATAAAGGGTGCATGTTCGAATCAGTTATAAACAGGACTAATGTTTAGTCCTTCAATGTGTCCCCTGTCACTTTACCACCACCTGGAAGGCATCTGAAAACCTGTAAAAAAAAAAAAAAAAGTGTTACTTTGATTTCAGATACTTTCTCCCTTTCCAAGGTTGTTAATGAGCTGTCAGTCAAATAACCGGTTTGATCCACAGGCTACAGTGTCAGGGACGTGTGTGTTATTGCTCTACTAAAACCTGTAACTGGCTCTGTGGCGGCTGGCACGAAAACAAACAGGCACATTTGTGTCTCTCTGTTTAGTTGACCTTGAATCTCATATTCAATTTGGAAGAGAATGTTATTAGCCTTTTCCTTATGTGCTTTGCCACAGGGTTAATTTAGCAGGAGGAACTAACGAAGAGGAGACATTCACAGTGCTTTTTAGTAGCGCAGGAGGGAAGCTTGGTGAAAACATCTGATTAACTCTTTGGTGCACATGGTTTAAAAGTGACCTGGTAAAACTGTCACACTTTGATATTCAATTACTTTGAACAAATCTCCAAAGTGGATTTTTTTTTTTATCTTCTCAATTCATAAACAAAGGCTCTCTTTTACTTTGAGCCTGGTGACTTCCCGTTGTACTGTTGGTTTTTCAGAGTGCGTCACTCACATGTCCACAAATAACCCTGGCACACAGTTGTTGATACCAAACTCTGAACACTAAAAGAGCTAAAGGGGAGAAACAACCTTTTCTCCTTCCTTAGTTGTTTCCTTTTAAAATGTACTTTTTAACGAGGTAGTGCTCAGGTTGGCCAGATACCACACACAACCAACCGGGCAGGTTTATCCTCCAGACGTGACCTGAGCAGGGATTATCATTAAATCTGTTATTGTGTGTGAGACCGTGCGTGTGTGCGTGCATGCTCGGATCCCAGCTAACAATTCCAGGGAGAGAGAACGTTTTTGTAATGTCACCCATAATGTTCCCCTAATGTTTTGGTCTTTTTTTTCAATTAGTTAGGGGGATCATTCTATCGTTGTTAGCYAAAGCCTTTTGAGAACCTTTTTAGAAATGTTTTAGTGTTTAAAGTTAGATTAACTTTTCCTTAATGTCAAGCAGAACTTACCTAGAACGTGTTTACAGTATTCTCAGCATATACAATAATAATGTTCCCGACACTTCATGAGAATGTTGCAAGAACATTCCTGTGTTCAGTTTTCTAAAGGTTAGAAGAATATTCCATCAACATTTCACCAAACACACACAGTACATGATTGCCATGTTCGAAGAATATACAATATTAATATGCTAGACAAGTTTCATGGGAACGTTGCAAGAGCATTTCTATGTATCAGTTGTCAGGACGTCGCCTGATTATCCCAAAGAAACATTCTCCCTCCCAAAAAAGTACATTTGAAAAGTGTTTCGTTACACCTTGTTGTCAAGCCCATCAAGGCACTGATTGGTCGACCACTAATCCATTCATAGCTCTGTCTGTTGGCAAGGTTAGGGATAATCAAACAAACAGTGATTAACATATTGTTCTCAACTTACATACGACACACATAATTATATTGTGCGTGTTCATTTATATAGCGATTATTAGTCAATATGTCCTCACCTGGGATTTCAACTCACAACCTCTTGGTTAACAGCATTCAGCTCTTTCTGCAGCTCCACTACATCTCTGTCAGTTAGCAGTTAGTTGGACTATTCTCTCATCATGGATATGACTTATTTCAACAATTAAAGGGCTTTCTGAATAGTTGTCTAATGTTGGTGGGGCATATTAACCTGTTTGAATAATACTCCTGAATCACTATGTATAGATAGGCCCTGTCCACAAACCAGCAATCCTCCTTCCTCGATCTAAAACAACTTTAATGTCTTAAGTTCTGAGAACATGGTAACCATTATTCTGGGTAAGTCACTGGACACATTTTGGGCAATTCATTTTGTCATGGGAATAGTAAATGGATCGCTGTGAAGGCTACTGGCCTAGTTATAACAGAAAACTTTGAGCTCCTTCCCTCCCATCAAGCTCAACACGTTCCTCTTTTAGATGACCAAGGAGGTCAATCAATGCTGGGTTGAATGGACGGTGCAGCCCACACTGAGATTAATTGTTGGTAACACACAGCACATTCATATCTGGGTATGTTTGATGTGTATGTAGACTTGTGCTTTTTTTTTGTCTGATGTAACAGTATTGACAAATCATTACAATGGAGGTGGCTGTTTGGTGTCTCGTACTTCAGTGGTTGTGCAGTACAGTGGTCAGCTGTCCTGTACTATGCTGAGCTTGAGCTGAGCGGTCTAGCTTTAGAATGTCTCACGTAGGGCTGCTGGAGGTTCCAAGACTCGACACGTCTGTACTATGCTGTGCTGATCAGTGCTTGGTTAGTGCTGGGACACTGTTGTGTCATTTTAACCCTCAGACATGGCTGTAGACTCCCATGGCTTCCAACAACTGTTAAAAAGAGTCATGTTACAGTGGAAACGGTCTCAACTATGCATCTAATCTTTTTTGATCTGAATGCCCAGTCTGTAGTTAACTGTCCTACTATACAACATTCTAAAACTGGCTAGTTTTGAGTCGTCCTATCGGTCCTTATGTCGGCTGTTGGATCTGAGCTGGCAAAAATCCTAAAATCAGCACTCCTACTCTGAGAGACGTGATACATACGACCCCTGCTCTTTTCCTACCCATCATCCCCCTAGAGCTCACCCCACCCTTAGCCCATTTGCGGATGGAAATAGCTTGTCTGTGACACTTGGCTCCTGAGCGTCAGGGCAGCTTTAAATCAAATCAAAAATGTTTTTGTCCCATGCTTCGTAAAACAACAGGCTTAGACTAACAGTAAAATGCTTACTTACGGGTCCTTCCCAACAATGCAGAGAGAAAATGTTCCTAGGTTATCTAAAAATAATAACAAGAGGATTAAAAACACAATAAGTAACGATAACTTTTCTACATACACAGGGTACCAGAACAGAGTCGATGTGCAGGGGTACAACTTAATTGAGGTAGATACATTATTTACATATACAGTAGGGTAGGGGTAAAGTGACCATCACACCTCCTCCATGCTTCACGGTGGGAACCACACATGCGGAGATCATCCGTTCTCCTACTCTGCGTCTCACAAAGACATGGTGGTTGGAACCAAAAATAAAAAAATTGGACTCATCAGACCAAAGGACAGATATCCACCGGTCTAATGTCCATTGCTCATGTTTTTGGCCCAAGCAAGTCTCTTCTTCTTAATGGTGTCCTTTAGTAGTGGTTTCTTTGCAGTAATTCGACCATGAAGGCCTGATTCACGCAGTCTCCTCTGAACACTTGATGTTGAGATGTTACTTACTTGAACTCTGCGAAGCATTTATTTGGGCTGCAATGTATGAGGCTGCTAACTCTAATGACTTATCCTCTGCAGAAGAGGTAACTCTGGGTCTTCCTTTCCTGTGGCGGTCCTCATAAGAGTCAGTTTCATCATAGCGCTTGATGGTTTTTGCGACTGCACTTGAAGAAACTTTCAAAGTCCTTGAAATTTTCTGTATTGACTGACCTTCATGTCTTAAAGTAATGATGGAATGTCATTTCTCTTTGCTTGTTTGAGCTGTTCTTGCCATAATATGCACTTGGTCTTTTACCAAATAGGGCTATCTTCTGTATACCACCCCTACCTTGTCACAACACAACTGATTGGCTCAAACGCATTAAGAAGGAAATAAATTCCACAAATGAACAAGGCACACCTGTTAATTGAAATGCATTTCTGGTGACTACCTCATGAAGCTGGTTGAGAGAATGCCAAAAGTGTGCAAAGCTGTCAAGGCAAAGGGTGGCTGCTTTGAAGAATCTCAAATATAAAATATATTTTAATTTGTTTAACACTTTTTTGGTTACTACATGATCCCATGTGTGTTATTTCCTAGTTTTGCTATCGTTACTATTATTCTACAATGTAGAAAATAGTAAGAATAAAGAAAAACCCTGGAATGAGTAGGTGTGTCCAAACTTTTGACTTATTTTAGATATATTTTACCTTATGATCGCTGGGGACAAATGTGAAACCAGTCATATGGTAGCAAACTGAAGCATATCAACATATCACTTTCCCCACAGTGCAGTTTATGAAACGCTGGACTCATAACTTGGAGTGAAATTGTGAGACCCGGGCTGGCTATAGGCTTCTGTAGCCATGCGCAAATGACAAATGATAGCGCCGAACCTGTCAAGTTGATTCATGATTTCTAGAATGTTTTAATTATACGCCTAGACTTATCAGCATTTTGTACAATGTGTAATGTATTAGCCACTATCGGTAGGCAGTCAGTTTTACCCGCATACATGTATAAAAATCTTTGACTTCTTAAAAATCACTGAGTGTTAGTTCCATTACACCGTTAGTTTACCATTCTTTCCTCTGTCACGTTCATGTTCCAGAGGACCGCTAGCAATGGTGGATCATATCAGGCTAATGTATTACAAGTTGTGCAATAATTTGGTACATGTAGCCTATTTGACTCATTGTGGAACGCAAACCATACGTAGCAGTTTAAACCTGGAGCACGCTTCACAATGACTCAACGATTGCCATCACAGTTCCATTAATAGTGAGGATAATTAGGGTAGATTTATAGATATCATTATTCAGGATGAATTAAACCACTATTTTTGATTTACCAATATATTTGTTGCGTAAAGGCTCTCCAAATGAGTTTTTGTGTTATTCAGAAATAGTTTAACCCTTAATAGTATACAAGATCAGAGTATTTTTTTTAACGATTAGTTAGTGCTTAAGGTGACATATGCATATTTGCATAGCTTTCTTTAATTGATCCCTAATATCCTGAACCGTTCTCTCCTTTTTGTGAGTCTGTCGAGAATTTTTTTATCCAAAAAAATTGTACACCAAATTTAAAGGGATGGCTTTAGATAAATGTACTGAAAACCCTATTGAATGAAAACTCCACAAGAAAATCTGGTGGCCAGCAATTTGGGAGTGTTTTCAGCAGTTGAGTAAATTGTATTCAGTGTGCGCAAGGGAACCACATGCAAAGCCCATTATGCACCTGCATAAGGAAAGTCTGAATACCTACTAAAAACTACTAAGAAGTGCATTGGGAAGGCGTACATTTCCTAAGTCTGAATCGGGCCCTATGCGAATTTGAGTGGGTCCAGGGTGTCTGGGATGATGGTGTTGTTGTGAGCCATGACCAGCCTTTCAAAGCATTTCATGTCTACAGATATGATGCTACGGGGCAACAGTCATTTAGACATGTTACATTGGCATTCTTGGGCACATGGATGATGGTGGTCTGCTTAAAACATGTGGATATTACGGACTGGGTCAGGGTGAGGCTGAAAATGTAATTGAAGACACTTGCCAGCTGGTCAGCTGCTCTGAGTACGCGTCCTGGTAATCCGTCTGGCCCAGTGGCCTGGTGAATGTTGACCTGCTTAAAGGTCTTACTCACGTCTTTACCTTGCGTTGAGATGATACCGTTTGCCATTACTAGCCTGTTCACTCAGACTGTTGTTGTTTGGCAGAGGGAAAAAACCGAGCAGGACTAAAAGCTAAACAGTTCGCTCAGATGGGAACTGATTTCTCATTCTGGAGTGGAAATCCCTCCCGCCACATTTCTGCCAGCCCAGAATGTAAATAGACAGGAACTCCTGGGGTAGGGGTGAATGGTGAAGTGGAGAAAAGAGAGAGGACTGAGGGGTTTCAGCACCAGAACAGAGTTTATCTATCAACATTCAGACATTATGATGAGAACATTTAGTGTGCATTTAGTGTGCATGATCCCATCCATTCACCAGATGAAAGCCCATTGGAGCATTGCCCAGTGACCACACAAGGAAACATCAGTGTGAAAGGTGCACTTGACTGTAGGCCTACTCTCTTCCACACAAGCCCCCATCCACACAGCATGTCTGACTTTCACGCTCTCCACTCATTAACAGAAGACGGTATAATAAGACGGTATGGTAAGGAATACTTTTTGGGGGGGGCTAAATATGAGCGGTAATTCAGTCACTCTCATAAACACAGTCTGGCTTTTTTACAGCAGCCAGTCAGGTTTTACCGCACATTTACCCTGTGTGCCCCTGATTTTACACCTACTACTCTAACATCTACATCTTCCCTTGTCATCTAAATTAATAAATCACAGGGCTTTTATGCTGAGGGCCCAGATGAGCAGAGACAAGCCTCCTTTCCCCTCCCTGTGACCTAAATGCAGCTGCTTTCCCCCTCTCAGTAAAGGCCGCTATGGGAACACATCAAAAACCAAGCCCTCTGCACTGTGAAGGCAATTGAAAATCCACAAACAAATGAATAGCTAATTACACAGAGCGGAGGTGTAAACCTTATGAGGTACAGTGTTCCATCATTTACATATGATCAGTTTAGAAATGTTGTTTTGTGTTCTTTCTTCTCATCTCTCAATATCTCAGCCCAGCTAACAATTCTAGGGAGAGAGAATGTATTTGTAATGCTACCCGTAATGTTTCAGTGTCCAGTTTTTCCATTAATTAGGGGTACATTCTGTTTGTTAGAAAACTTGTTTAGCATGTTCTGGTGTTAAAGTTATGTTTTACATTAAAGGAATGTTCTCTTATCTAGGACATTGTTTAAATGTTCTCAGAATACACAACATTGACGTTCCAGATGCGTTTTATGGGACGTTTCAAGAACATTCACGTGTCCAGTTTTCTGAGTGTAAGGAGAGTATTGCAACAATGTCACGTCAAACATACACAGAACATGGTTGCCATGTTCTCACAACATAATTTAAACTCAGCAAAAAAAGAAAACGCCCTCTCGCTGTAAAATGTGTTTATTTTCAGCAAACTTAACATGTGTAAATATTTGTGTGAACATGACAAGATTCAACAACTGAGGCATAAACTGAACAAGTTCCACAGGCATGTGACTAACAGAAATGGAATAATGTGTCCCTGAATAAAGGGGGGGGGGGGTCAAAATTAAAAAGTAACAGTCAGTTTCTGGTGTGGCCATCAGCTGCATTAAGTACTGCAGTGCATCTCCTCCTCATGGATTGCACCAGATTTGCCAGTTCTTGCTGTGAGATGTTACCCCACTCTTCCACCAAGGCACCTGCAAGTTCCCGGACATTTCTGGGGGGGGGGATGGGCCTAGCCCTCACCCTCCGATCCAACAGGTCCCAGATGTGCTCAATTGGATTGAGATACGGGCTCTTCGCTGGCCATGGCAGAGCACTGACATTCCTGTCTTGCAGGAAATCACGCACAGAACGAGCAGTATGGCTGGTGGCATTGTCATGCTGGAGGGTCAGGTCAGGATGAGCCTGCAGGAAGGGTACCACATGATGGAGGAGGATGTATTCCCTGTAACGCACAGCGTTGAGATTGCCTGCAATGACAACAAGCTCAGTCCGATGATGCTGTGACACACCGCCCCAGACCATGACGGCCCCGACGATAAACGCGAATCCGACCATCACCCCTGCTGAGACAAACCGCAACTCGTCAGTGAAGAGCACCTTTTGCCAGTCCTGTCTGGTCCAGCGACGGTGGTTTTGTGCCCATAGGCGACGCTGTTGCCGGTGATGTCTGGTGAGGACCTGCCTTACAACAGGTCTACAAGCCCTCAGTCCAGCCTCTCTCAGCCTATTGCGGACAGTCTGAGCACTGATGGAGGGATTGTGCGTTCCTGGTGTAACTCGGGCAGTTGTTGTTGCCATCCTGTACCTGTCCTGCAGGTGTGATGTTCGGATGTACCGGTCCTGTGCAGGTGTTGTTACGTGGTCTGCCACTGTGAGGATGAGCAGCTGTCCGTCCTGTCTCCCTGTAGCGCTGTCTTAGGGCGTCTCACAGTACGGACATTGCAATTTATTGCCCTGGCCACATCTGCAGTCCTCATGCCTCCTTGCAGCATGCCTAAGGCACGTTCACGCAGATGAGCAGGGACCCTGGGCATCTTTCTTTTGGTGTTTTTCAGAGTTTGTAGAAAGACCTCGTTAGTGTCCTAAGTTTTCATAACTGTGACCTTAATTGCCTACCGTCTGTAAGCTGTTAGTGTCTTAACGACCGTTCCACAGGTGCATGTTCATTAATTGTTTATGGTTCATTGAACAAGCATGGAAAACAGTGTTAAACACCTTTACTATGAAGATCTGTGAAGTTATTTAGATTTTTACGAATTATCTTTGAAAGACAGTCCTGAAAAAGGGACATTTCTTTTTTTGCTGAGTTTATTAGTATTCTAGACACATTTCATGGGAACGTTGCATTTCTGTGTATCAGTTGTCAGGACATTGCCCGATGGCCCTAAATAAACACCACCCCCCCCCCCCAAAACAAAGTTACATTACACATCACACTTTGTTACCAAGTCCATCAAGGTCCTGATTAGTGAACCACTGATCCACTCACAACTCATTTTGTCTGTTGGCAAGGTTAGGGATATTCACACAGAGTGCATTGAACAGTGTTTTCAACTTAAATATTTGACACACTTTGACATACATGATTACATTGTACATGCTCATTGATTGATACAGTAATTATTACTCAACATGTCCTCCTCTTGGATTTGAACTTACAACCTTTTGGTTGAAAGATCATTCAGATCTCACTGCCACAATGTCTGTGTCAGTTAACAATTAAAATCTTTGATCATTGATTTGATTTACTTATTTCAACAATTGATGGGATTTTAGGATAATGGGGCTGGAGGAGATGGCTGCCGTTTTACAGTCCCCTAACCAATTGTGCTATTATGGTTATTTGTAACTTATTTTGTACTTAATGTTTCTGACACCATCTCGTATGACCGAAAAGAGCGTCTAGATATCAGGACAGCGATTACTCACCGCGTACTGGAATAATATTTTTTTTACTCAATGAGTCGGACGTGAAGGATTTACTCCAGACACCCGACAAGGCCCTCATCCCCGTCATTCGCAGGAGAAAGAGACGGAGATATCGGGGACGTAGGTCTGGGTGCCTTGTAAGGATCCGACGGCGAGTGGGTAATCTGCCTTTACCATCGGTCCTATTAGCCAACGTACAATCACTGGATAATAAAATAGACAAACTACGAGGACGTATATCTTACCAACGGGACATTAAAAACTGTAATATCTTATGTTTCACCGAGTCGTGGCTGAACGACGACATGAATAACATACAGCTGTTGGGTTCTACACTTTTTCGGCAGGATAGAACAGCGATTTGTCATCAGGTGGAACGGAAAACCAGCAAGGTCCAGACCTTGTAGAGTAATAGTTTAATTCCCCTGCCCTAGAGATATCCCTTATTTGGACAGTGGGTGTTCATTGGTGCCCTGTGATCGAGACCCGCTAAGCGAGTCACCCTACTCTTGCATTCTTAGCAGGCGTAAAAGTGCATCCATCTAGGTCGGCGCCGGAAAAAACAGGCGCAATAGATTATGGTCATTGTAGTTAATTACCACGTTCTTACGCTGAACTAGGTTGAATAGTTGCTTAACGAAAACTACAATTCCCTTCAACCCAGCATCCCACATAGCTCTTGACATGATTTCTCTCATGAATGATTTGATCTCTCTCTAGAGAAAACAAAACAAAAATCAAAATGGAATTCAAGTAATTGAACCAAAGTCAGTCAATTAGTTGTTTAATAATAGAATTAAAAAAAAAACGAAATGTTGGTTAAATCGCTCAGCACTAAAAGCCTGGGAAATATTTCCATTATGGTCTCTATTTTTACATAAAATACATATAGAATTACATAGATGCAGACACATTACAGAGATACAGGCAAAAAAAAAAAAAGTTATACCATTCACTCATTAGCCAAGTGGTTTTAAGGTTGATATGGCTTTGAGTTGCTGTGGTACAGTAGTTTGTGCTACTCGACAGCACCTGCATATAACAATTTGTTTTTACCAAATAGACTTATGTTTAAAAACAGTGAATATTAGAGTATCTGGCACTGGTACTATGCTGGTGGACATATCTAACAAATAAAAAATAGTTGGCAGGTACCTGGGGGTTGAGTCTGATAATTCTGTGGATTTAATAGTACTCTTTTTTTCCCACAGATGGCCTGCATAGCTGCTTAAGATTCGTACAAGCTTGTTTTGGCTGGTCTGTAGCTTACTCTTTACATGTTTGGGGCTGCTGGTGAACCATGATGTGCAGGCATAATCAAAAGTGACACTGGACTAGCGCACTTGCCAGTCTTTAGGGTGTCGTTGTCAACCCATTTTGCGGATGCTGGAGTTACATTTCGGACGAAGTAGCCTAATCAGATTAACACATTGTGACTGCTTGTGCTTATTATGCCCTGCATCAAATGTAATACACATTTTAAAAGTTAAAATGACACAGTGTTTAGGCTATATTGAAGTCTTAGGTTCAAGGTGCGAGAGGACTAGCCGCTCGGATTGGAGAGGAGGCAGAGTGGCGCATGCAATACGCTTTCCTGAGTAACTGGACCTGCCCGGCCCACAACAGACAGCCCATCGCAGTATTCAAAGTAAAAATACAGCCGGACTGGCCTGCTACTGTGCCTTTCTAGACCTTATAAAAACGGTGGACACCCACAACTGATCCAAATAGAATAAAACATTGAAATCACAGGGCTTTTTGGGCCGTTATTCAAATTACATTTTTCACTGCAGTTTACAGCCTAGACTAGAATTTTGAACTCACTTGAAAACAATGACGCAATTATTCATTGCATTGTGGTGTTGTAGGCTAGGTCTGGGTCAGGATCATTGTATTGTCCCCGAACAAGATCAAGAGGGGAGCTTTCTGAGCTGCGCATGTCATGTCTTCACTTATTTCATGCGCAATGACGCATCTGGCCTCTCCACTGCCGATCAGTTAGCCCATTTCTATTCGTTCTTGTGTAGTCATAAAGAAAATGTGTGCAGCTCTGAATGGTTTTATAATGTGGTATGATTGCTAGTTAGCCTATTGCAGATCTGGACAAACGATCCACCTACTGTACCTCTATTGTCACTATGACTGGTGGATAGAGGGCCAGACAGACAGACTGGTAGACTATATTGACCTGTGGTATAGTAAAAAGTTAGCGTGCGGAAAAGCGTAGTGCATAAGGGAAGTACCAAAACACCTTGATATAGGGAGGGCGCATGGAAGCAGATGAGGACATTTGTCTAGGACGGAAGAACGTGTATAGTAAAACCAGCAAAAGAGCAAACAGACCAGGAGAAAAAAAGCACTACCTTCCCATGTCCCAAAAAATAAATAACACACTCAACCCTCCCCAAAGCAAAAAATAAATAAAAATTAAACCTTTCATTGTTAATTTCTCAATCAACTTGCATGAGAAAGAGGTCGTTTAAGGTGATGATCTACGGGGAGTTAACGTCTCTGAGAACATCTCTCCCTCAAGGCTGTTTGCATTGAACCCAACATGCAACAATTGACCGTCCTCCTCGCCTATGAGGACATTGTTGTTGCAACATGAAAAAGCCGAGAGATTCATATGGCTGAATATCACTCAGACATGACTGAATTAAAAATACTTGTTGTACCATGTAGCCAGCTTTGTATTGAAAAGGAGCTTCGAGTCCAGTGCCGATGGTCACTGCTGTGATATGGTGAAGCAGCGGTCTAGACTCTGGAGCATCAGTTGATAGAGGAATATATTCCAGACAAGGTTATTCATTGATCTGGCAGTGAGTTTGTATTAGAAATCCTGTAAAAATGCCTTTCCCTCTTACAAGCATGCAAATGAGTAATGAAAAGAACATAAATCTAAAAATTTTATACAAAACATTTATAGAGCTATAATTTACACAAACTTACACAAAGCATGACACACCAGGAGTGTGTCTACAGTCAGACAAGGGGTTGGTGGGTGGGTGCTGTGCGGGCTGGAAGCATGTACACACACGGCTGAGATGGCTCAGTGACCTGGACAGGGCCTCCTTGTGGAAGCAGGACAGGGTGTGCTCTTCCAGGTGAACAGGCACATGAAACACACGTGATGGGGCAGGCCCCAGCGAGGCCTTGGCAAGGGTCACCGGTTCCCTGTCACAGCCTCTTCACCTGCACCACTGACAAGGGGAACCCTTGAAAGAGCATGTCCAGACACATCACATCATACTATTCCTGAAGGACCTATGCGCCCCCTAGTGAAGACATAGGGCAATAACGTCCCTTGGTCCAGTACTGCAATGACAAATTACTTTTGAAACACTACCAGCTCCTCTAAGTCAAAATAGAATACTGAGTATTCTGAGAGCATGTGCTGGATGGAACCTTAGAACAAGACTACAGTTGAATACACTAAGGACATATCAATAAACACAAGAAAGTATCAGTAAATGTGAGATGGTAAGATTGAGTGCAAAAACATTGGTTCATATTTTTTGTGTGGACTGACCAACACACCCCTTATTCCTGCTGGCCAGGGATAAAGCCACCAGCATCGATGTCTGTCCCCCCTGGGGTGGGAGAACTTATTTAGCCTCTGTCAGAGCCAGCACAGAAGGGAAATCACATAATCATCACTGGTCTCCCTGGCTTTGCCTGCTCTTTAAAGCCTAATCAACGAGGATAATAATCATGATGAAAATAGTAATTGCTACTCTTCTGTTTATGTTGAATAATCACAACTCCAGTGAGAACTACTACAATACGCATCTGATTTACTGGCTGCCTCTACAGCCTGATCAAACTGTTGAACACTTAACGGTGCTAAAATACAGGAAGAGCTCTGACTTCAGCTTGCTGACTCTCGCGATTCGGCCCCTTTTGCTGCAGGCACTACCTTCAATGTCCAAACCATTAGTGATTTCTGTAATACTAAAGTGGCGCTCTAGGGCAACCATTTCCCTGCATTAATGTCCTTCTTCCACTGCAGTGAATCAAAGGCTTATCCTAATGGCTCTGTCTACCTTAGCATGCTGGACTAAACAACTCCGGTTAGGATCTGGAGGACAGCACAAAGAAACAAAATGAGAAACAGATCCCGTTCCACATGTACATTTTTAAAGCAGAACAATTTATTATCAAGTACAAGAATATCAAACAAAGCAGAAAAAAATTCATCAGGTTCACAAAATTGTTTTGCCGCAATCTGCATCACTTCACTTTTGTTAGGTACAGTACAGAGAATGACTTATCAAGCTTGGCGATTTTTCCACGTTAGCTTATATTTTAAGTTCTTGCTTTATTTTGTAAATGTGGAACTGCTCTGCTGACACCAGAGCAGAGTAAAAGGCAATTGACAGGAGTGTTTGGGTGTCAGAGTTCTTAAAGTGCTTTTGCCCCTTTAATAGTGGTCAGTCAGTCCTTAAACAGGGCAATGGTTCCTAAGTCTTCTGTGGGCCAGGGGGAACTAGTCCACATAGGAAGAGGGGTGCCCTGCCTTACTGCCAGTCAAAAGAGCGCTTCACCAGCCGGTAGAAGTTACGATTGTGCTCCCGGAGGTAGGAGCGTAGCTGTTGCAGCACGGTACTGTTGACGGCCGGGTGGGGACGCCCTTTGGACTCATGCAGGCAGCGTTCTCGCCCCTCACTCCGGATGCAGTAGAACCCCTTGGTCTGGTTGAAGTAGAAGTTGGACGACATTATCCTGGGGGGCAGGTTGAGGAAACGCTCTACTTTCTGCAGCTCAGGAAGGGGGTCCCGGATCAAAGTGTCCCCATCAACGATGTGGATCTGCTCCAGAGGGAAGTGGCGTAGCCAGTTCCGCATATGCACGTCGTAGAAGCTACGCTGGATAGCCTTGTAGCGGGTGTTGAGAGCTCCGCTGCGCACCAGCAGATTCTCAATGGCCTGCACTGGCTTGTGGTTCTCCAGGCGGTTGAAGTAGACCTGGGTGTAGTCCGAGATGACGCGTTCAGTTGGGTCCCGCAGGATCAGCAGCAGCTTGATGGAGGAGTTCATGGCACGGATGCGTTCTGGCGCCAAGGAAGAGGTGAAATAGCCTGGCGTCTTCTCCACTGTGATCTGGTGCGGGTAGGAATAGGGCATCAGCTCACGGTACCAGTCAAAGCCCTTGGCGTAGTTCTCATCCCAGTCGAAGAAGTGCACCTCTGTGGCGGCGGCAGCTACCTCAGGGTGGATATCTAGCATCTCCAGCAGGGCGCGTGTCCCCCCCTTGCGCACCCCAATGATGATGCTGTGGGGGGCATGTTTGCTAGTCCCCGGGGGTGGTGACAGAGTGACATTGGCAGTGAGTCCAGGGCCCAGATCCAGACTCTGAACAAACTCTGACGGGGCAGCATAAGTCTGGAGAACCAGGAGGAACACTGACACCAACAAGCAGGCCATGGTGAGGGAGGTTGACGAGGAGAGAAAAATAGAGGAGAGGAGATGGTCAGAGAGACAGGAGAGCAGTGGATCAGGTTTAGCTGTGGATCAGAGCCATCTCTTTGTGATCAAAGCTCACACGAACGGAGCGGCTGTCTTCGTCTGCCATTGAGCATGAGGAGGAGAAATCACAGCCAGTCCAGAGCACATCTGTGGAGACAGAAGGGGAAAAAATGTACTTAGGTCTTCCCATTTGATTGTCATGAAAAGCTAGTATAACCCCAAGGCAATTTCTTTAACCTGACAAAGCTTTCCAGTAATTAATAGAAGTCTGTCTCAAGTATTTCCTCTCTTTTGGTTATTATTATTCATCTCACTCTGTTTCAAATGTTTTCCTTCCATCTCCCCCCTTTCCATATCAGGAGTCACTGGCATAATTTCACTGGCTGAAAAATATTTAGATCTCTCAGCCACATTTTTTGGGATGAACTATGCAAGTGCCTGGCTCTGGGCCAAAACAGAGGCCACACTACTTCATTTTGTTTTACCAGGGGTCATAATCCTCACTCGAATCAATACACTTAACATTCACCCGGGAACATTTCAATGAAGACAGCCGGGGGTTAAGCGTAAAGGACAAAGTGTGACTGTAGAAATAAGAGAAGTGTTAAGTTCTGGATACTGTACCTTCTGATTTTCTATACATGTGAAGCAAGATCAAAGACAAGGCCAAGAGAACTAGGCCAGGAGGACTAGGATTTAATAATACCGGATAGACTCTGAACAGCCATAACATTTAAATCCTCCTGACCTTAAGTCTTCCCAAATACTTTCACCGGGATAACAAACTAAGGGAGAGGTCGATTCCTCCATGCAAGTCAAAATAACTGCTCTGTTGCATAAACATCAAATACCACCAAAAGGTCATGGTAAGGCTCTCTAAACAAACTCCCAGAATCATTATCCGGCTGAAAATAGGCTTCCCTGCTGAGAAACAAAACGGCATAGGCTGGTCATGCTGGTGACCAGCCGCCTCCGTGTTATGGACACTGGTAGTCTCTCGTGAACAGACTGCGTAAACATAAATGATACCATAGATCTGTCACGATACGTGATGCGTGA
>NC_036865.1:6219297-6283766 GCF_002910315.2 Salvelinus sp. IW2-2015 | reverse complement strand
CACACCGCCCGGCAACGAAGAGTGGCTTCGTAAGAAGCATTTCAAGGTCCTGAGTGGCCTAGCCAGTCTCCAGATCTCAACCCCATAGAAAATCTTTGGAGGGAGTTGAAAGTCCGTGTTGCCCAGCAACAGCCCCAAAACATCACTGCTCTAGAGGAGATCTGCATGGAGGAATGGGCCAAAAATACAACAGTGTGTGAAAACCTTGTGAAGACTTAGAGAAAACGTTTGACCTCTGTCATTGCCAACAAAGGGTATATAACAAAGTATTGAGATAAACCTTTGTTATTGACCAAATACTTATTTTCCACCATAATTTGCAAATAAATTCATAAAAAATCATACAATGTGATTTTCTGGATTTTCTTTTCTCATTTTGTCTGTCATAGTTGAAGTGTACCTATGATGAAAATTACAGGCCTCTCTCATCTTTTTAAGTGGGAGAACTTGCACAATTGGTGGCTGACTAAATACTTTTTTGCCCCACTGTATCTACCACCTTCCAGCTGAAGCAACTCGGGGTGTTAGCTTTTTTTGTATTTGAATGGGAGGCATGAATTTACAATTGGTGTGTTCGAGAGGATCACTTTTGTCAAGACGTTGACCAACGTCGGTCACCACCTTTCAAAGTGCGTTGCATTATGGGTATAAAAATGTTCCGACTTGTGACTACTGCATGATCTTTACAACAACCATGTGATCTAAGGTCATGAACTTTTGAATGCAGTCGACTGGAAATTACTGCAGTTGCTCCTCACCAACTGCAACTTGAAGTCGGAAGCAAATCATTGTGAGAGACAATTTTCATCAGTTTTTTTTTAGAAGCAAAAGGCACTACATGCTCATAAGTTGTTGATGCCACCTACCATTGATTATCAATGCATGTTTACTGTGTTGGGTGGATTACTATACTGAAGAAAAATATAAAACATAACATGTAAAGTGTTGGTCCCATGTTTCATGAGCTGAAATAAAAGATCCCAGAAATGTTCCATAAGCACAAAAAGCTTTTTTCGCTCATATTTTGTGCACAAATTTGTTTACATCCCTGTTAGTGAGTATTTCTCATTTGCCAAGATAATCCATCCACCTGACAGGTTTGGCATATCAAGAAGATGATTAAACAGCACAATTATTACACAGGTGCACCTTGTGCTGGGGACAGTAAAAGGCCACTCTAAAATGTGCAGTTTTGTCACACAACACAATACCACAGATGTCTCCAGTTTTGAGGGAGCGTGCAATTGGCATGCTGACGTCAGGAATGTCCCACAGAGCTGTTGACAGATAATTTAATGTTAATTTCTGTACAATAAGCCACCTCCAATGTCATTTTAGAGAATTTGACAGTACGACCAACCTGCCTCACAACTGCAGATGACATTTATGGCGTTGTGTGGGCGAGCGGTTTGCTGCTGTCAACATTGTGAACAGAGTGCCCATGGTGGCGGTGGGGTTATGTTATAGTCAGGCATAAGCTACGGACAACAAACACAATTGCATTTTACTTATGGCAATTTGAATGCACATAGATACCGTGACAAGATCCTGAACCACATTGTCGTGCCATTCATCTGCCGCTATCACCTCATGTTTCAGCATGATAATGCACGACCCCATGTCGCAAGGATCTCGCTACACCCGCAATAACATCTGCTCAATATGTGTATGTGACTAATAACATTTGATTTGATCTGTACACAATTCCTGGAAGCTGAAAATGTCCCAGTTCTTCCATGGCCTGCATACTCACCAGACATATCACCCATTTAGCATGTTTGGGATGCTCTGGATTGAAGTGTACGACAGCATTTTCCTGTTCCCGCCAATATTCAGCAACTTCGCACAGACATTGAAAAGGAGTGGGACAACGTTCCACAGGCCACAATCAACAGCCTGATTAACTCTATGTGAAGGAGATGTGTCGCTCTGCATGAGGCAAATGGTGGTCACACCAGATACTGTCTGGTTTTCTGATCCACGCCCCTATCTTTTTTATTTAAGGTTTCTGTGACCAATATCTGTATTCCGAGTCAGGTGAAATCCATAAATTAGGCCCTAATGATTTCATTTCAATTGACCGATTTCCTTATATGAACTGTAATTTATTACAATCTTTGAAATTGTTGCGTGTTCTTTTTATATTTTTGTTCAGTATACATTACTTTCCAGCCGTTCATTTCACACATGAAGTTTATTTATTCTGAAATGGCTATTTCCTGTTCTGATGTAATAGCTGATATTACTCATGGGGCACCTTTCTTTATTGAAAATAACTTGCACCTGACCCTTTAGAGTAAGAATTATAGAAATATTAAAGCCCAGGCTACGTTGTATTGAAAGGAATTTCATTTCAGATCGGATTCTAATTCACAAAAATGTGAGTTATTTCGCAGACATTATCCGTTATTTTGTGTTTTCTTCCAGCAATTTCTGACTAATTTTAGGGTTAGGTAAGGGTTATGTTATAGTTAAGGTTAGGGTTAAGGTTAGGGTATGGACGTTCCAAGGATCCCAGATTGCACTAGCCGTGACCAAAACGTTATCACTGTTGACGTCTATGAATCCTGGCCAGTGATTGGATGTCTCTGGTGTGTAAGGTGAGTTTCAATTGGCAGCAGCGCTTTGAGAACGTTTTATCATGAGTTCCCATTGCAGCGGCACTCTTGGGACTGCTCGCATGCCTGAGCTGAGCTGCCATCGACTGACTCGAGTATCTTCAACAATGGAAGAATCATAACTTTATGTCAACTGGAAAACTCACGGCTATATCGAGTTTTTGAGCAAAAGTCAGCTGTGTAGTTGTACCACGCTTTTAAGTGTGGCGTGTTGGGGTAAGTATTGAAAAGTCAGGGTTGATTTGTCTGATTAGTCGTACTTTTGGCCATTGTTCAATTTCAATTTGACTCAACACTTGTCACTTTTATGTAGGATAGTAGCCAATAGTCACCTCAAGCTGATCATCTTGAAATCAATGTTGAGGTTTGTCATGTGTGTGAACTTGTAGCAACTAGTATATTACTTGCTTCGTAGTTACGTTTGCACAAATTATCTAATTTACACACACGAACACAGCTGTTTTGGCTCCACTGTTACGCCCTCCAACTCATCAATTGGCTTGCTGATTATTTTGTCCTGAATTGCTGAATAGTAACGTTATAGGTTTGGCTACTATGAGCGTTTTCTAATCTTAATTTATTTTAAAGGCCCAGTGCAGTCAAACGTAATTTCCTTTGTTGTGTGTATATATATACTTCCACACTGAGGTTGGAATGATGCTGTGAAATTGTGAAAATGATGGTAATGTAAGAGCTGTTTTTAAAAGTAAGCCTGAAATTGCAGCCTGTTTTGGTGGGATGGAGGTTTGGCCTGCCTTGTAAATTAGTTAATAGACCAATAAGAAAGAGTTCCAAACCTCTACGCCAATAACAGATTGTTTTCAGTTTTTACCTCACCACTTGGACCACCACCAGATAGTCCTAGCAAAATGATTAATTGAAAAAATTGTTCTTTGCTTAGAAGCTATTTTTTTGTTTCCTTTTGACCATTTTAATTGACCACAATCACATTAAGGTACTTCATTGTTACCCAGAAATGAGTTGATATTTACGAATGGCTGTATTTGACCTTTTTAATTGAAAATGCAGAGGGAAAATAAGTGATCACTGTGGTTCACTGCTGGAATTTCAGCAATGCAGAATATTTAACTGTTGTCATAACTTTTGACTCTTTAGACTGGACAATTTGTGCCTCCAGAAATTTCTACAAGTTCGATTAAATGGAGCTTGAGGGCCAATGGTGGAAAGGACAACTTGCTGGAGATATATACCAGGCTTTGCGCTACAAAGTAAGTATGCTGTCATATTTCAAAGTGGAGGCAATAACTGCCTACATTAGTGTAATAAGTGGGAGCTGGTGACCTGATATATTATATTAACACACACGCCTACAATAGAAGGCTGATCATAGTGAAGTCAAAAATGTGATTGTCCAGTGTTTTTGTGTGTCTCACACACACACACACCAGTCAAAACACCTACTCATTCAAGGGTTTTTCTTTATTTTTACTATTTTCTACATTGTAGAATAATAGTGAAGACATCAAAACTATGGAGTCATGTAGTAACCAAAAAAGTGTAAAACAAATCAAAATATATTTTATATTCAAAGTAGCCACCTTTTGCCTTGACAGCTTTGCACACTCTTGGCATCCTCTCAACCAGCTTCACCTGGAATGCTTTTCCAACAGCTCCCACATATGCTGAACACTTTTTGGCTGCTTTTCCTTCACTCTGTGGCCCAACTCATCCTAAACCATCTCAATTGGGTTGAGGTCGTGTGACTCTGGAGGCCAGGTCATCTGAGGCATCACACTCCTTCTTGGTCAAATAGCCCATACACAGCCTGGAGGTGTGTTGGTCATTGTCCTGTTGTAAAAACAAATGATAGTCCCACTAAACGCAAACCAGATGGGATGGTGTATTGCTGCAGATTGCTGTAGTAGCCATGCTCGTTAACTTCTTATGGCTGGGGGGCAGTATTGAGTAGCTTGGATGACTAAGGTGCCCAGAGTAAACTGCATGCTACTCAGGCCCAGAAGCTAAGATATGCATATTATTAGTAGATTTGGATAGAAAACACTCTGAAGTTTGTAAAACGGTTTGAATGATGTCTGTGAGTATAGCAGAACTCATATGGCAGGCAAAAACCTGAGAAAAAAGCCAACCAGGAAGTGGGAAATCTGAGGTTTGTAGGTTTTCAAGTCTTTGCCTATCCAATATACAGTGTAAAATTTGGTCCGATTGCACTTCCTAAGGCTTCCACTAGATGTCAACAGTCTTTAGAACCTTGTTTCAGGCTTCTACTGTGAAGTGGGAGAGAATAAGAGCTGATTGACTAAGGTCTGGCAGAATGCCATGAGCTCAGTCTCGCATGTGCCCGTGAGTGTTAGCTGCGTTCCTTTTCATTTCTAAAGACAAAGGAATTGTCCGGTTGGAATATTTTTGAAGATTTATGATAAAAACATCCTAAAGATTGATGCTATACATCGTTTGACATGTTTCTACGAACTGTTGTCTGAACTAAGTGCCTGCACCATTTGGATTTGTGAACTAAACGCGCGAACAAAAAGGAGGTATTTGGACATAATTGATGGACTTTATCGAACAAAACAAACATTTATTGTCGAACTGGGATTCCTGAGAGTGCATGAAGATCGTCGAAGGTAAGTGAATATTTATAATGCTATTTCTGACTTCTGTGGACTCCACAACATGGCGGGTATCTGTATAGCTTGTTTTGGTCTCTGAGCGCTGTACTCAGATTATTGCATGGTGTGCTTTTTCCGTAAAGCTTTTTTGAAATCTGACAGCGGTTGCATTAAGGAGAAATTTATCTATAATTCCATGCATAACACTTGTATCTTTTATCAATGTTTATTATGACTATTTCTGTAAATTATTGTGGCTCTCTGCAAAATCACCGGATGTTWTGGAAGCAAAACATTACTGAACATAACGCGCCAATGTAAACTGAGATTTTTGGATATAGATATGAACTTTATTGAACGAAACATACATGTATTGTGTAACGTGAAGTCCTATGAGTGTCATCTGATGAAGATCATCAAGGGTTAGTGATTAATTTTATCTCTATTTCAGATTTTTGTGACTCCTCTCTGGCTGGAGAAATGGCAGTTTTTCTGTGACTAGGTGCTGACCTAACATAATCGCATGGTATGCTTTCGTCGTAAAGCCTTTTTGAAATCGGACACTGTGGTGGGATTAACAAGTGTATCTTTAAAATGGTGTGTAATACTTGTATGTTTGAGGAATTTTAATTCTAAGGTTTCTGTTTGAATTTGGCGCCCTGCACTTTCACTGGCTGTTGTCATATCGTTCCCGTTAACCGGATTTCAGCCGTAAGAAGTTAAGCGTATCTTGAATTCTAAATAAATCACTGACAGTGTCACCAGCAAAGCACCATCACATCTCCTTCTCCATGCTTCACGGTGGGAGCCACATATGCGGAGATCATCCGTTCACCTACTCTGCGTCTCAAAGACCCAGCGGTTGGATCAAAAATCTTGAATTTGGACAAATCAGACCAAAGGACCGATTTCCATCAGTCTAATATCCATTGCTCTTCTTATTGGTGTCATTTAGTAGTGTTGTCTTTGCAACAATTTGACCATGAAGGCCTGATTTCACGCAGTCTCCTCTGAACTGTTGATGTCTGTTACTTGAACTCTGTGGCATTTTTTTGAGCTACAATTTCTGAGGCTGTTACCTCTTCATTAGTTAACTCTGGGTCTTCCTTTCCTGTGGCGGTCCTCATGAGAGACAGTTTCATCATAGCGCGTGATGGTTTTTGCGACTGCACTTGAAGACCCTTTCAAAGTTCTTGACATTTTCCGGATTGACTTGTTCTTGCCATAATATGGACTTAGTTTTTTACCAAATAGGGCCATGTTCTGCATACCACCCCTACCTTGTCACAACACAACTAATTGGCTAAAATGCATTAAGAAGGAAATTCTACAAATTATCTTTTTTACCAAGGGATTGGAAACGTAATTGAAATGCATTCCAGGTGACTACCTCATGAAGCTGGTTGAGAGAATGCCAAGTGTGCAAAGCTGTCAAGGTAAAGGGTGGCTACTTTGAAGAATCTCATAAAATATTTTGATTTAACACTTTTGGTCACTACGTGATTCCTTATGTATTTCATCATTTTGATGTCTTCACTATTATTCTACAATGTAGAAAATGGTTTAAAAAAATAATGGAGAACCCTGGAATGAGTAGGTGTCCAAACTTTTGACTGGTACTTAAATATATATAAATTACAATTTGTCCATGCTTAGGTTGTAATAGTATTGTGTAAGAGTTGTAATTTACTCTCTGACATCACCAGAGTAAATTAGTTAATAGAAATTCTATGTGAAGCAGATGTCAAGCTGCATGAGACAAATGATCACTCCAGATACTGACAAGTTTACTGATCCACACCCCTCTTCTTTTTTTTTTTTTTTTTTTTTTAAAGGTCTGTGACCAACAGATGCATATCTGTATTCCCAGTCATGTGAAAGCCATTGATTAGGGCCTACTGAATTTGTCAATTGGCAGATTTCCTTAAATTAACTGTAACTCATAAAAACGCTACAATTTAAAAGATTTTACCATGTATGTAGTGTATATTCATCCAATGTGTGTGTTTGGATGAAGTGATGACTTTGTTGCTGCTTGCTCTGCGCACTGAGTGCAAGTGTGCATGTAATGTTGGTCTGTATAAACCGGATGCAAACCAGATATAGACGGTCCTTGAATCGGCGTATGCGAACGTGAGTAAATTACATTGAAAACAAAAACAGCCTCCAGTTCTTATTATACCTCTGTGATCTTTGAATGTGATGGCTTAAAGGTGCAATATGCAGAAATTGCTCTGCCATTTCGTGATTGCTAACATTCTAAGTTCTCCTAATTTCAGTTTGACAAAACGAGCAATAGATAATTGTAGAGAATTATTGTACCATCTTAACCACGGTGAAAGAGGTATTTTCATTAACCAAAAATATTGTATTTTCAGTTTGAAACTGGTATACAAAACCGAGAGACGCATAAACAAAATTTAAAGAACGGGAAGCATAGACACAGCGCACAGAACAGTTCTACTGCTACTTAGATTAGCTTTCAATGAGATCTATAACTCGCATTTCTATGTGAATTTGGTCAGGTCACCAATAAGTTTTTGGCGACAATCAGCAACTTCTATGCAGCATGAGTGAGGAGCTAACATGTTGCAGTCTAGACTCCTAGAGCTCTAGCAGTGCGTAAGTGGATCAGGCGAGAGGCATGAACGGTGAGCTCGCGCTATAAGTGGACATCGGCTGGCCTGATAGACTTGAACCTCTCAATAAGTACATGATGTGAGACTCGTGGCAGAAGTACCGAAAGTAACATGTTTTTAATGTTCTAGTATCTAACAAGTAGAGAAGTTTCGGTATACTGTGCAACACTACTAAGAAGGAATTTGTTTATTTTTAACCTAATTGCTACTTACAAATTATTTGATATTGGGCACGTTTGAGTGATAAGGCTAAAGCAACCGACTGCAGACAAGTCGAGGCAGGTGCAGCTGCTGCAGCCAAAAGTGAATCGGAATTCAAATTGTATTTCTATGATTCCAACAGTTAAAACGTGGCCATAAATGCTTGTGGACAGACGTGTAACATAAAATGGTTTCGGAAAAGACTGTGGGATGAGACGACTAACAACTTCCGGTGCCCTGATTTTTTGTCACTGATCATTTGGACTGTCACTATCTTTGCATCTTTGGGATCTCTGAAGGGAAGGGGACATCTGGCCCATCGACTTACCCAAAACTGTCAGTTTCTGTTTAGGGAGGTGGGGACGTCGCTAGTCTTGTTTATATTTTCTCATATGTCTCCCCCCAGACCTTAATGGAGCATCTGAAGCAGTCACGCAATATTTTAGATCTGGGTGGCCAAGATTACAGATCTTATAATATATTGTTTACTTTTTTTCAGGAAATCAAGTTGCCCTCCTACAAAGGCCAGTCCCCCCAGATCAACCTCAGGCGCTACTTTGCAGACCTCATAGCAATCGTAAGCAATCGCTACCGGCTGTGCCCAACAGCCAGACACCTTGCCGTCTACTTGCTGGACCTTTTCATGGACCGCTATGATATAACGGTGCAACAGCTTCACATGGTCGCACTCTGCTGCTTGCTTTTGGCTAGTAAGTTTGACAGCTTCCTTGCAAGACTCTGCTTGGCCAAACTTCCAATTGCTGTGGTCCACCTAGCCTATAAACTAAATTTTTCTGTGTGCCTTGTGATTATTTCCCCTCTACAGGTAAGTTTGAGGAGAGAGAGGACCGAGTTCCTAAGCTGGAGACTCTTAACAGCCTGGGCTGCATGAGCTCCATGAACCTGGTGCTGACCAAGCAGGGCCTGCTGCACATGGAGCTCCTCCTGCTGGAGACCTTCCAGTGGAACCTGTACCTGCCCACAGCTGCACACTTCATAGAGTACTACCTGTCCATCGCTGTCAATGAGGCGGACCTTCATGATGGCTGGCCCATGGCGTGCCTGGAGAAGACGGTGCTTTACATGACAAAGTATGCTGACTACTTCCTTGAGGTCTCCCTTCAAGGCAAGTTAAAGTTCTGTTGCTGCTTCACTTAGATACTTAATTTGATACAGCAGTAGCAATACAGGGATTTAACATCTCCAGAAGAGACAGGAATGCCTATGGAGGAGGTGTTGCTGCATATATTGGGCCATATTCATCTAAAGGTTAGCGAGGATCTCATGTCTACTGTTGAAGTGTTGCGGTTGCAGGTTCACCTGCCTTTATCTGAAGTCATCTTTTAGGGTGCTGCTCTAGGCCACCAAGTGCTAAGTCAGTATCTGGATAATGTGTGACATGCTTGATAATGTGTGATGTTAAGAGGTCTATTTTTTGGGTGACCTGATTTAGACTGGTTTTCATCAAGCTATCCACTCAAGAGGAAGCTTCTTACTGTAACCAGTGCCTGTAATCTGGCTCAGGTTATCAGTCGACCTGCTTGAGTGTTTACAAACAGTACAGGGACTTCATCATCCAAGTGTATTGATCATATCTTTTACTAATGCTGCAGAACTTTGTTCTAAAGCTGTATCCACACCCAATGGATGTAGTGGCTATAGCCAGAAAAGCTAAGGTTCCAAAGGCTGGGCCTCAAATGGTGTATAAGAGATCATACACAAGATGTTCTAGTGACGCCTATGTTGGAGATTTGTAGGTTTGTGTGTAATGAGGAGCATCCAGACGCTGCACTTGATGCATTTATGAAATTGTTTCTTCCAGTTCTCGATAAGCATTAGTGGTGTAACGGACCCCACGGTTCGGCCCGCATGTGAACCGCGGATCAATTGCAAAGTTTAACCACCATAGTGTGAAATTCGGTTTTACTGCCGCTGTTACTTTTTAAAGTAATAATTCCCTAAATCTTGATGCAGTGAAAAGATGTACAAGACCGATGCGTGCTGTCTTACTCTGAAACCTGAAGGTTGATTTGATAAAAAAAAAATGTAAAGCAGTTGTGTGTACTATTCACGTGAACGGGGCATGTTGAATCACAACAAATCAATCCTGGATGCTCGCGTTGCAAAAAGCAAAGAAGAAAAAAGAGCAGTGACAGCCATGGCTGGGGGAGGAGCTGAAGAACTGGAAAAGCCTCCCGCTTCATTTAAGTCTCATGTACGGGAGCATTTTGGCTTCCCTGTCAAATATGATGACGGAAGAAAGGTGGTGGACAACACCATTACGGTGTGTAGGCATTGTGCGTGGAAATGCATCGAGCGTGGCCACACATCTAAGTGTCATCACCCTGGTGTCAGTGACGGGAGCCAAGAAGACAACTTCTCACCACGGCATTTAAGCAGCCCTTTCCTGCAGAGTCAGACCAGGCTAAAGCCATTACCAAATCTTTTGGGATGTTTATTGCTGCAGACATGAGGCCGTACTCTGTTGTGGAAAACAAAAGGGTTTTAAAATATGGTGAACGTGCTTGAGCCACGCTACGAAATCCCCTCGCGCATCCACTTCAATATGAAGATCGTGCCAGATCTTTATGAACAGGAAAATATCAAAATTGTCAACTAATTATCCAAGGCATCCCCTGTTGCCCTCACCACAGACGGGTGGACCTCCAGGGCAACGGAAAGCTACGTGACTGCTCACTACACCACAGACGGGTGGACCTCCAGGGCAACGGAAAGCTACGTGACTGCTCACTACACCACAGAAGGGTGGACCTCCAAGGCAACGGAAAGCTACGTGACTGACTGCTCACTACACCACAGAGGAGTGTGAGATGCGAAGTCCGGTGCTACAGACACGCCCCTTCAGAGACACAGGCACAAATTTGGCGCAGGGACTGCTAGGAGCAGTAGCAGAGGAAGCTAGAGAGTCCCAATAGCAATATCCCAACCACCACAGATAATGCCAAGAACCAAGTAAATGCAGTGATAGAGGCTGGACTGGGGCCACAGATGGCTTGCTTTGCACATGTGATCAATTTAGCATCCCAAAGGGGAATCTCAGTGAACCAGATGGACCGCCTCCTTGCGAGGATCAGGAAGGTGGTTTTCCTTTTTTCACCGACGCACAACAGCCGCTCGTGCTTAAGACCAAGCAAGAAATGTTACAGCTACCGACCCACTAGCTCATACACCATGTCACAACAAGGTGGCGCTCCAACATGTCATAAGTGGAGTTCCATCTGGAGCAGCAGGCAGCTGAAAAAAAAGACATCATCTTGTCTGATGACGTGAAAGTGGCAGAGGAGGTCCTCCAGGTGCTCAGACCCCTCAAAACGGTTACAACCCTATTGAGCACTGAGCCTGTACCGTCTGTGTCCATGATCCTACCTCTGAAAACAAGGATCCTACCTCTGAAAACAAGGATTCTACAATCCATGGCCCTAAGTGAGGAAGTCGGCACCATCATCACTAGAGATGTCAAGGCTGCCATTAGAGAGGACCTGAACCCCAGTTACCCCCCTAAAATGTACAGGACTACCTTCATAGATGGGGCGGCAGGTAGCCTAGTGGTTAGAGCGTTGGACTAGTAACCGAAAGGTTGCAAGATCGAATCCCCGAGCTGACAAGGTAAAAATCTGTCGTTCTGCCCCTGAACAAGGCAGTTTAACCCACTGTTCCTAGGCCGTCATTGAAAATAAGAATTTGTTCTTAACAGACTTGCCTAGTTAAATAACGGTAAAGTAAAAAAAAAAATCCATCTACTGCACTGGATCCAAGGTTCAAGTCCCTGTCTCACCTAGAACCTGCCCTACACCGGAGGACATACAGTGATCTCACCACTGAGAGTGTGGCCACTGATGAGGTAAAAAGAATAGTGAATTACTTAAATAATAAATATACTGCAGTCTAATTTTAGTCTATGCTATTAGAGTCATCAATTTGATGTGGAATAATGGCTTTTTTAAAATGTTATTGCCACAATTATAGTTCTATGAAAGTAAATAATTTGTTAGTTTAATAGATCAAGTCTTTTTTTCTGCAGGGTCAAGCCACAGAGCTGACAGGAGTAGCCACCAGCAGACTCGGCGGCATCTCCGCCACAAAATAATTCGGCCATACAGGAGCTTTTCGGGGAGACCTTTGCGAGCAAGGACACAGGCAAGACGTTTGCAAGGCAGCAAGCGGCATTCCCACTGGCATGGTGGAAAAGCAATGTGTGTAAATACCCTCACATTGCCATGATGGCAAGAAGTTACCTGACTGTGCCTGGCACTTCAGTTCCTGGCGAGAGGGCACGGCAGGGGACATAGTGACTGCAATGAGGTCTACCCTCTCCCCAGACAATGTAGACCTCTTTTTGAAAAATTATTTAAGTTATAAGCTCAGGTCTGCTTTGCATTCTTAACCTTTTTTTTTTTTTTTAAGAGGACACAGGCTTTTTTTTTCATTCACTATTGTTCCAAGGAAGAAGTTATCATGCCTCATATTGCACTTTCATTTAACAATTGAGTATTGAATATTTTATTTTAATATTTTATTTAAACATTGAAAAGTTACTTGCTTCAAGTGTTCTTTAAGTAATAAAGGGAAAGCAAAGTTATTTGTCTACATAGTTTTTTATAAAAAAAAAAAATCTGAAACATTATCCAATCCGTGACTCACAACCGTGGATTTTGTGATCCGTTGCACCACTAATAAGCATGCACCTATTAAGAAACTGACTGCTAAAACTGTTAAGCACCCCTGGCTTATTGAGGAATTGAAAAACTTTATGGTTGAGAGAAATGAAGCAAAGGAGAGCCAAATAAGAATGGCAGACATTTGTAAAATGAGAAATTGTGATTTTAAACTGAACAAAATAAAATGTATTAAGAAACCAAGAGAAATGATATGATGGAAGTATGATTGAAAAAAGCTTTGTGGAGTACTTAAAATGAAATTATGGCAAGAAAGACTAATTCAACTCCATCTTTCATTGAATCGGATGGCTCATTCATCACATCCTTTTGACATTGGCAATTATTTTTATGATTTCATTGGCAGAGTGGGCACACTGCGAGCCATCGTTCATGCATAAAATACCTAATAATGAAAGAAAAGCATTGTAATTTTTAAAGTTAGTGTGGGAGAGGTGGGGAAATGATTGCTGTCCGTTGGGGATGACCCCATTTTAGTCGCCTGGTCGATAGGCTGTTGGTCGACCAATAAAAAAAAAATTGTCGAGCAGTTGCAAAAAATAATTATATTTATTTCATGGCACATGTCTTGATGTCTGTCTCGGTGGACTAATCCAATTGCGGAGGCCGCAGGGGTGGCACACCAGTAATACATTTACCGTTAATTCCCATATCTATTCTGCAATGTTTGTTTGGTTACCGTAATTTCTGTTAATGCATTTAATATATTATTAGTCTTTTACAGTGGACATGTTTGCAGTGCTCACAACCTAGGCAACGCTTGTGAGGAACAAGTTTTGGTTTATTTCATTCCATTTAAGAGTTAATTTATTTATTGTATTTTGTTTAAAGGGCTCCTGTCAATGTTGAGTAAGGGATGTATACTTATACAGTGCATTTGGAAAGTATTCAGACACCTTTTCCCACATTTTGTTACAGCCTCATTCTAAAATGAATAAATGTTTCCCTCAATCTACACACAATACCCCATAATGACAACGCAAAAACAGGTTTAGAAAAAATGGAAATGGGATATTTACATAAGTATTCAGACCCTTTACTCAGTACTTTGTTGAAGCACCTTTGGCAGCAATTACAGCCTCGAGTCTTGGGTATGACGCTACAAGGTTGGCATCCCTGTATTTGGAGTTTTTCCTATTTTTCTCTGCAGATCCTCTCAAGCGCTGTCAGGTTGAATGGGCAGCGTTGCTGCACAGCTATTTTCAGGTCTTTCCAGAGATGTCCGAGCTCTGGTTAGGCCACTCAAGGACATTGAGACTTGTCCCAAAGCCACACCTGTGTTGTCTTGGATGTGTGCTTAGGGTCGTACCTGTTGAAGGTGAACCTTCACCCCAGTCTGAGGTCCTGAGTGCTCTGGAGCAGGTTTTCATCAAGGATCTCTCTGTACTTTGCTCCATTCATCTTTCCCTCAATCCTGACTAGTCTCCCAGTCCCTGCCGCTGAAAAACATCCCCACAGCATGATGCTGCCACCACCATGCTTCACTGTAGGGATGGTGCCAGGTTTCATCCAGACATGACGCTTGGCATTGACCAAAGAGTGTAATCTTTGTTTCATCAGACCAGAGAATCTTGTTTCTCCATGGTCAGAGTCCTTTAGGTGCCTTTTGGCAAACTCCAAGCGGGCTGTCATGAGCCTTTTACTGAGGAGTGGCTTCCGTCTAGCCACTCTACCATAAAGGCCTGATTTGGTGAAATGCAGCACAGTTGGTTGTACACTGAGGAACTCTAGAGCTTTGTCTGTTTGAACATCGGGTCCTTGGTCACCTCCCTGACCAAGGCCCTTCTCCCCCGATTGCTCAGTTTGGCCATGCGGCCAGCTCTAGGAAAAGTCTTGGCGGTTTCAAACTTCTTCCATTTAAGAATGGAGGCCACGGTGTTCTTGGGGACGTTCAATGCTGCAGAAATGTTTTGGTACCCTTCCCCAGATCTGTGCCTCGATACAATCCTGTCTCGGTGCTCTACGGACAATTCCTTCGACCTCATGGCTTTGTTTTTGCTCTGACATGCACTGTCAACTGTGGGACCTTATGTATCAGGTGTGTGTGTGTCTTGGTGGACTCCCAAGTTGTAGAAACATCTCAAGGATGATCAATGGAAACGGGCTTCACCTGAACTCAATTGAGTCTCATAGCAAAGGGTCTGAATACATAAGGTGTTTCTGCTATTTTATTTAAAATTAAAAAAAAAAATAATAATTCAAAGTTGGTCATGATTGGGTATTGTGTGTAGATTTGAGGAAAGAAACCTTGATTTAATAAATTTTAGAATACGGCTGTAACGTAACAATGTGGAACAAGTCAAGGGGTCTGAATACTTTCCGAATACACTGTAAATGTGCCCATGGAGCTTCTGAATTTTTTTCTTCACCTCAAACGGCAAGTTAAAGTGTTTTTACATCCATTGAGTGACAACAGTTCCTCCAATGTAGCCTATTTTGTAAAATATTCGTATCCCTTGTGCGAATAGCCTATAGCTGTCTCAGTCTGAAGTTAACTGGCTCGGGAAACTGAGGGTCCAGAGTTTATATGATGTTGCAAGTTTGTTAGAGCAAGTTGATAGTGCTTCAAGTTCCTTGCAGACAGACCTTGCGTAGCCAATGTGATTTATTTTTATCAGGTTATTTTCTACCTGCAGGCTGCAATGTATTTATGGAGGCTATGTTTACATAGTTGGCAATAGAAGTTAGGCTACTTTTAGATTTGTATAATTTCTTAATCACATGACAATGATTTTGAGATACGAAGACTGTAGTATAAAATAAATGAAACTTCCATGAAAATGTGCATATGAAAATCATAACTGGCACGCAGATTGGTAGGGCTGGTAAGATAAATTTTCACTCCAAATGGAAAAGTTTGCCGACCCCTGGGTAGTCTTACCGGCAACTTCGGGAGCGTAACGGCAGAATCTGCTAAGGCCAGCGGGAGGTGGAGGTTCGGGTACAGGTTTTTGTCTTGATCTCTGGCTCCCTCGAGTCATTTTACTTATTTAATCAGTGTGCTTAAAGCATCAGACAAGCTCGGCAGCCTACATATAGTTGATTTTATTAAAACACATAGGGTGTTTATATATGGAAAAATGCACTTTAACATTTCGACCACTCGATTGGTCGAAAGAACAGACAACTCTTGGTCGGCCAAGATTTTTTTTGTTAGTCTGGGACAGCCATACTGTCCAACAATGAGAAACCACCTGGTATTGACAACCTACACTACATGACCAACAGTATGTGGACACCTGCTTGTCAAACATCTCATTACAAAATCATGGACATTTGGAGTTGGTCCCCCTCTCCCCCCCCCCTCTCTTTTTGCTATAACAGCCTCCACTCTGGGAAGGCTTTCCACTAGATGTTGGAACATTGCAGCTGGGACTTGCTTCCATTCAGCCACAAGCATTAGTGAGGTTGGGCACGCAGTCAGCATTACAATTCGCGAGAAACCATTTCATTATGGACCTCACTTTGTGCACGGGGGCATTGTCATGCTGAAATAGGAAAGGGCCTTCCCCAAACTGTTGCCACAAAGTCGGAAGCGCCGAATTGTCGAGTCATTGTATGCTGTAGCTTTTAAGATTTGAAAAACAGCCCCAGACCATTATTCCTCCTCCACCAAACTTTACAGTTGGCACTGGATTTGGGTAGGTAGCATTCTCCTGGTAATCTGCCAAACCCAGATTTGTCCATCGAACTGCCAGACTGTGAAGCGTGATTCATCACGCCAGAGAACGCGATTCCACTGCTCCAGAATGCAATGGCGGTTAACTTTATCATTCCAGCCGACGCTTGGCATTGCGCATAGTGATCTCAGGCTTGTGTGCGGCTGCTCGGCCATGGAACCCAATAACGAACAGTTATTGTGCTTACGTTACTTCCAGGGGCAGTTTGGAACTCGGTAGTGAGTGTTGCAACCTAGGACAGACGATTTTGACGCGCTACGCGCTTCAGCACTTGCCGGTCCCGTTCTGTGAGCTTGTTTGGCCTACCACTTCGCGGCTGGGCCGCTGTTGCTCCTAGACGTTTTCACTTCACAAATACAGCACTTACGGTTGACCAGGGCAGCCATTTGATGAACTGACTTGTTAGAAATGTGGCATCCTATGACGGCGCCACGTTGAAAGTCACAGATCTTCAGTAAGGCCATTCTACTGCCAATGTTTGTCTATGGCAATTGTATGGCTGTGTGCTCGATTTTATACACCTCTTAGCAACTGATGTGGCAGAAAGGGCTGAATCCACCAATTTGAAGCGGTGTCCACATCCAGTGGAAGTCGGAAGTTTACATACACCTTAGCCAAATGCATTTAAACTCAGTTCACAATTTCTGACATTTAATCCTAGTAAAAATGTGTCATGTCAGTTAGGATCACCATGTTATTTTAAGACTAATGTCAGAATAATGATTTATTTCAGCTTTTATTTCTTTCATCACATTCCCAGTGGGTCAGAAATTTACATACACTCAATTAGTATTTGGTAGCATTGCCCTTAAATTGTTTAACTTGGGTCAAACGTTTCGGGTAGCCTAACACAACCTTCCAACAATAAGCTGGGTGAATTTAGGCCCATTCCTCCTGACAGAGCTGGTGTAACAGAGTCAGGTTTGTAGGCCTCCTTGCTCACAGGCTTTTTCAGTTCTGCCCACATTTTCTATAGGATTGAGGTCAGGGCTTTGATGGCCACTCCAATATCTTGACTTTGTTGTCCTTAAGCCATTTTGCCACAACTTTGGAAGTGTGCTTGGGATCATTGTCCATTTGGAAGACCCATTTGTGACCAAGCTTTAACTTCCTGACTGATTTCTTGAGATGTTGCTTCAATATAGCCACGTAATTTTCCTCATGATGCCATCTATTTTGTGAAGTGCACCAGTCCCTCCTGCAGCAAAGCACCCCCACAACATGATGCTGCCACCTGTGCTTCACGGTTAAGATGGTGTTCTTCGGCTTGCAAGCCCCCCCTCTTTCCTCCAAACATAACGATGGTCATTATGGCCAAACAACAGTTCTATTTTTGTTTCATCAGACCAGAGGACATTTCTCCAAAAAGTACAATCTTTGTCCCCATGTGCAGTTTATGGCGGTTTTGGAGCAGTGGCTTCTTCCTTGCTGAGTGGCCTTTCAGGTTATGTCGATTTTATAGGACTCGTTTTCCTGTGGATATAGATACTTTTGTACCCGTTTCCTCCAGCATTTTCTCAAGGTCCTTTGCTGTTCTGGGATTGATTTGCACAAGTACATTCATCTCTAGGAGACAGAACGCGTCTCCTTCCTGAGCGGTATGACGGCTGCGTGGTCCCATGATGTTTATACTTGCGTACTGTTGTTTGTACAGATGAACATGATACCTTCGTGCATTTGGAAATTGCTCCCAAGGATGAACCAGACTTGTGGAGGTCTACAATTTATTTTCTGAGGTCTTGGCTGATTTCTTTTGATTTTCCCATGATGTCAAGCAAAAAGGCACAGAGTTTGAAGGTAGGCCTTGAAATACATCTACAGGCACACCTACAATTGACTCAAATGATGTCAATTAGCCTTTCAGAAGCTTCTAAAGCCATGACATCTTCTGGAATTTTCCAAGCTGTTTAAAGGCACAGTCAACTTAGTGTATGTAAACTTCTGACCCCCTGGAATTGTGATACAGTGAAATAATCTGTAAACAATTGTTGGATAAAGGACTTGTGTCATGCACGAAGTAGATGTCCTACCCGACTTGCCAAAACTATAGTTTGTTAACAAGAAATTTGTGGAGTGGTTGATTCCAACCTAACTGTATGTAAACTTCCGACTTCAACTAATGTATACATACATTTGGAAAAATACTGAGGATGATAGCAGACTGTTGCCACTCCTTTTTGCCACATCTTTAGAGAAAAGTGTTTGTCCACAAACCTGGAGGGAAGTCATGCTGCTATCCAGAAATGGTAAAGCTCCCTTTCCTGGTTTCTAACAATCAGCTTGCTTCCGGTTCTTAGCACATTTATGGAAAATATTGTTTGACCAGGTATAATGCCATTTAACTGACTTTCAGCACACTTCTAGGGTAGGACACTCAACATGTACTGCACTGACACACATGACTGAAAATTGGTGATACTGATAAGATTGTGGGAGCTGTGTAGTTAGATTTTAGTGCAGCCTTTATTATTAATGGCGTAACATAGCTCTCTATCCATGATATGCCAGATGATCTAATATAACTGTCTTTCCTTTATTGGAAGCGTCTCTACCGTAAAACATGTGAAGTGTGGTATTCCATAAGGGAGCTGTCAAGGCCCTTTTACTGTTACCTGTTTTTACTAATGATCTACCGTTGGTGTTACACAAAGCCTGTATGTACGTAGATGATGCAACACTGTACATGTCAGCACCCACAGCTAGTGAAGTCATTGCAACCCTAAAGAGTTGGGCTCAATTTTAGAATGGGTGGCTAGGAATAAACTAGCCCTGAACAGATCGAAAAGCATTATTTAGTACTAAACATCCCCAAGGTATTGTACCTCAGCTGAATCTGGTAATGAATAATGTGGCTCAGCAAGAAGATACTAAACTTCTTGATGTTATATTAGATTGTAAACTGTTATGGTCAAAGCATATTGATTCTATTGTTGTAAAGATGGGGGGGTCTGTCTGATAGATTCTTTGCTTTTTTAACACTCATGCATGCAAACAAAAGTAATTTTGTCATTTTTTTATTAGGATCCCCATTAGCTAATTCTGTAACGCTAGCTAATCTTCCTGGGGTCCAACAGCAATTAACAAGACATTACAAACAACCACAAATCAAGACTTCACAAACATTCAACAAGTAGACAATAGACAATTTAAAATACCTGACAGGAAACGCATTTAACATTCAGTCGATGCTTTCTATTTCCTGTTCAGTCATATGGTTTATCGCATTAGATGTTTAATTTTTTTTTCTTGACGGTGGATTTACTTTTTTCCTGAGGAATATGGATTGGTAAAGAGTTCCATTCAGCTGTGGCTCTATATAAAACTGTAGATTTAAGGCGATTTGTCCTTGCCTTGGGTTGTTTTAGCTGCCCTGGTGGTTATGCGTGTTGCTAGTATGTACTAACTGGCCTGAAAAATACTGTAAAAATGTTTTAGTTTTTTTACATTCCTAAAGAAAATTCAAAGACTGGATATGACTTTGTTTTCAATGTGAAGCCATGAGAGATTCTGATGCATTTGGATAATATTCATATGGATAGAGCAATGAAGAGGTCATCTGGCAGCCCTGTTTTGAGCTTTTTATATATTTTTCTTTGCTGCAGATGACCATATAACTGGACAGTACTCAGTGTGATAGGACTAGGGATTGAATCACCTGATTCAGTGTGCTTGTAACAGCAATTCCCTTACCCATCTTAATAACAATATTATCTGTGTTCTGACCAGGATAAAACTGCGTCCAACATGACAACTAGTGGTTTCGTTTTTTTTCACTTGCTCTACTTTTTTTAAAATTTTCTACTCATTTAATTTAACTAGACAATTCAGTTAAGAACAAATTATTATTTTCAATGACGGCCTAGGAACAGTGGGTTAACTGCCTTGTTCAGGGGCAGAACGACAGATTTTTACCTTGTCGGCTCGGGGATTCGATCCAGCAACCTTTCGGTTACTGGCCCAACGCTCTAACCACTAGGCTACCTGCCGCGTTCTATTCATCGACAAATTCAAAAATGGGGATCATCAGCAAGCATAGATCTTGAACCAAATACAAACATTCTGTTTTAGAAATGTTCAATGCCAATTTGTTCATATCAAACCACTCCCACAGCATTCTTAGTTCACTGCTCAGTACATCTGTTAGCTCATTACATTCTGATGCTGCGCTATACATTGTAGAGTCATCAGCATACATGACCACTCTTGCTTTGTTCAATACTGAAGGTAAATCATTAGTAAAGCTTAGAGTAGAGAAGTGGGCCTAGGCAGCTTCCTTGAGGATCACCACAGTGTATACCTTTACTGTTTTAAAGAACACTTTTTGACTTCTCCGGGATAGATGGCTTTCCATCCAGGATAGAGCTGCAGACTTAAAACCATAATATTTGAGTTTACCTAGTAACAGTTCATGATCAATTATATCAAAAGCAGCACTGAAATCGAACAACACTGCACCAACTAACTTCCTGTCATCTATACTCTTTAACCAATCATCTGTCATTTGTGCTAAGGCCATACTCGTAGAATGCCCTTTGTATGCATGCTGGAAACCAGTTATCAGACCATTACATGAGAAATAATCCTTGATTTGTACAGATGCAATCATTTACTTAACAAGCTTATAGGACGACTATTAGGACCAGTGAATGCAGAGCTCCTGCAAGCTCAGGATTTGTTGCATCTTGACTACTGCCCAGTTGTATGGTCAGGTGTGTCAAAGGAGCTAGAAAAGCTGCAGCTGGCCAAGAACATAGCACCACGTCTGGCCTCAAATGTAGACGGAGGGCCAATGTCAACAGCATGCATGTCACTCTCTCCTAGTTCAGAGTGGAGAGACTGACTGTTTTTTTACATGCACACCAATATCCTGTTATTATTCATGTTAAAAGCTTGTATCCGGTTATGAGAAACCTGGATAAAATACTGTGGCATGTAAACGTTTCATCCCGCTTTCTGTTTTTCTCAGGTTCGGTCTAGTTAACACCGGTAAAGTTGTCTGTTTTCCTTTAGAGACTGGGGCTCTAAAGATGGCGCCGACAGAGAGGGCCGTCTTGCTTGTAGTCCTTATTTTCTACAAGCAGTTCGCTACACTCGCAATAACATCTGCTAAACATGTGTATGTGACCAATCAAATTTGATTTTAGTTTTTTTGCTCCAACCCTAATCTAGCACACCTGATTCAAATAATTAGCTGGTTGATCAACAGAATCAGGTTAGTTGCAACTGGTGTTGGAGTGAACCTACAGGAGGGTAGCTCTCCAGGAACATGGTTGGAGAGCCCTGCTCTACACCCCCCCACATTATTCTGTTTTCTTTAGCTACAACCGGGAAGTGTCTACATACAAAAAGCATTTGAACATTTGAGATTAGTTTCACTAATTACTTATTTTTCTTTTCTCTTATTTTTTGAAGTAGTCGTGGTGTTCTTCGGTCGATGTATACTTAGTTTTAATGTGTTGCTGTTCTTGTCCATTAATGTAATGTTTTATGTTCTGTTTTCTTCAACAGCTAATGGGGATCCACATCTTTTATTTTTGTAAATCATAACCGGTATTTCAAGGTTTTTCAAACCAGTGTTTGCCTTCTGAAAATATGATTTTAAGAAGAACAAGAGCGTAATGTCACCTTTTGCACTTAAAGACGAAGCTAGCCTTGTTGCACAATATTCTGGTGCAATACATGGTGATGATTAATGACTTGCTATTATTCCAGATCATGTGTTTCTGAGGTTCGCACCCTCACTGGTGGCAGCTGCCTGTGTGGCAGCCTCTCGCATCATCCTGCGCCTATCCCCTTCCTGGCCACCTCAGCTTCAGCGCCTCACCGCATACAGCTGGGATCATCTTGTCCCCTGTGTAGAAAAAATGATCATGTGAGTGTCTGTCCTCAGCTGGCCTCTCTTGCCTGCTGAAAAATACTGCCTAACACCAGGGCCGTGTTTATTAAGGCACACCTTATCAAAAATGTTTCACAACTGGGAGTGGGGCGCAAGTCCAGGGAGTCCCCCTCTCTTCAGTATGTTTTCTTCCGATTGGTGGTTAATGACCTTGATGCAACCTGAGAAATTAAGTCAACTCTTGCCATAATCTTAGTAACATGGTTGTAGAATTGTGCCGCAGGCTTGACAGGTTAGTCATTTGAAAGTCACTGTTGGTCTTTCTTTGCCAGTGCTCATGACAGCGACGTGAAGGAGGCCAACAAGCAGACGTGCCAGCCACCCGGTCAGCAGCCGGGCCAGGTTGGGTACCATAACCCTTGCCAGACAACCACCACCATGCCTCCTCAGTACCTGCACCAGGCCAGCATCCAGTACCCTCAGCAGGCCCTCCAGCCTTCCCTAGCCCCAGGCCACGGCCCGGCCTCCTACGTATCCCACTCTGCCACCCTGCAGGGCCCTGGTGCCCTACCACACAGCCACCCCCAGACCATCGCTGCTGGTCTGGATGGCAAGGCCAACATTCCAAGCAGAGCCTACCAGGTCAATATGCACTATACCTGTGCAGCTCCCTGCTTTGATAGGTGATGGCTGGATCTCCAAGGTAGAGCTACGACAGTATGGGAAGTAAAAGTGCCAGCGACTGGATGGGTATGTCGTCTCATTGGATTAGACTAATTAGCAGGACCAGGTATGTTTTTTTTAAATTTGAGAAGTTATGATGCGATTTAAGCACTTTCTTCTATGGTAAGATGTGCAATATAACATTCCACAAATGTGCAATATAGTTATTTGTCATGTATCATTCCGGTGCTAACCTGCCAAAGGTGTTTTTTCTTTTATTTTTTAAGCCAATATGATTGAGTTATCACCAAGCATGGTTGTCATGTGCAAAGGGTTGTTTTCCCAGCACTCTGCATTAGCTATAATTTAATTGCACTATAGACAAGAGACTGTGCTTCATTTATTTCAGCTACGATACCTCAGAAGCATTGAATGTTATCTTTCCGTTCCCTGCCGCCATGAGTGATAACGGGAATCTTATATCAGTGTTGAGCTCGAGGGATTACTTTTCAGCTTGTAGTAAGATATGGTCGTTTGATAGAGGAACACGCATCACTCTGCCAGAAGCTACCTCAAATGTTAATGTTGACTACCTGCACCTTTGCTCGTGAACAGTGTTCTCTGCAATATTCAGGAAGTATAGTTTGTATTCTTGTTTTGTGTTTCGAGCAGTAATTTGGAGGGAATGTGTCAGGTCAACGCCTTCCTGTGCATGCTAGAATGGCAGCGAGTGCTGTGTACTTCTAATATGGTACTTTTAAATAAAATGCCTGTCAGTTGTACTTCTGGTTTATTTTGAATAATGCATCATATTATTGGCATACTCCTAATGCCAGTAGTATGTCTATCAATTGGCCTATAAGGCTTTATGCATACATCAACAAATATTGCCTAAAACATTTTTGTGAACTTGAAAACATACCGGATATGTGCTAATCAAGGGTTTAACAAATATAGGTTCTTGTTGCTGGCATATTTATGGACAATTTTTATTGTAGAGTATTTCCATTAATTTACTATGTACAAGTTTGTGGATTCAATCAATTGGTCTGAATCACTCTGCATTCCTTTCCCACAGTAGAAAAACGACTAGGAAAAGCTGACCCCGAAAGGCCGAGATTTTGTTCATACGGGCATGCAAAAAAACCTCAAACATAAAAAGGGTTCCAGGTAGTCCCTTCCAGGGTGTCTCAGTGCTGGTGTACTGAAGGAACATAGAACACGCCATGCTGGTGTTTGACCAGCGTTGCCAGGAATATCCACACCGACAGGATGTGGTTGGGGTATGGGTGGATGTAGGTGGAGAGAGCAAACTCTGTCCCAGGGATCTCAGTGCTGTGGATTCTGGTGTTGTAGACCGCCTCGATCACTGTGCTCATGTCTTGGTAGGCCATATGAATGGGGAAGCCAGTCACCTAAAAACACACAGTTAATCAGTGTTTCCCCTATAGTTTATTTGTATCTTTCTGCCGAGATGTGCTTTTAAGAACAGAGGGACAAATTACAAGGTGTAGTAGCATTTAATGCATCGTCTTTTGGGGTTTTTCAATTATGTAAATGATGGGCAACCCCATGCTTTTCCATATTTATTGAAAGGCGTTATTCTTTATCAGTCGGCCTACAGGTTATGCTTTTAAAGGGAAAATTATATTTCAGATGGTGTCAACACAATTTTGATTCATTTTGGAGTAGAATGTCCTTAGACGTGACCTTGCAGTCAACAGCAGTGACTTTCTCCCGCTACCTTTGCCACCGCTGCTGAAATAAATGATAGGGAAGTTATTTTTATGTTCATCTTCCTTTTTCTATACATTTTTTTGGGGGGGTGACCCAATAATGGTCACTGTCAGTAGTCATGTGGCAAGTCTTACAACAGTATCCACCTATTTTATTCTCAAGGCCTGTGTGTTTTCTATCAAATTTAAGGACAATCTCAAACATCAAGCCCTGCCCATTGTACAAGAGCAGGGTTGTTCATCAGGACACACAACAGAAAACTAAATAAGCTTTTTATTGGACAAGTCCCTTCCTGTTTTCAATCCATTTGGTCTATAATAAATACTATCCACTATGATTCCACTTTTCATATTAAAGAGGGTTACGGGTAGGCCTATTTCACCTTGTAATCCTTCATGGTGTCCAGCAGCCTGTCTATCTCTAGCGCTATTGTGTCAGAGGCTGGGTTCCTCTCAAGCTTCTGCATGACCTCAGAGAGCATGGCTGCACAGCGGGGGCTCCAGCGTGTAGGGTGGGGGTTTCTCCAGTCCATCACACAACTTTTCAGTTTCATCTCCATCCTGTGAAGAATGAAATTCATCGATGGGTCAGACAAGACCATAAATGAAATTGTCCTGCATTTCATTCTCTAAAATGAAAGCAATGCATAGCCTTAAATATAGAATCCATATTAACATACCTTCTTTGAAGGTGATAGACCAGATCTATTTGAGTGGGACGGTATTTAATTTCTGTTGGCTGTAAAATGTGACAGTTAGCATTGACCAGTTTTTATTTACTGTGCATGGTTGACTCAACATAACTTATGTTCTTCAAATATTTCACTTCTATTTCACTACTTCTATTTCACTACACTCACTGATTCTCAATGAGGGGAAAACCTACGGCTCTTATGCTTGGAACCGTATCTTCCCTTTTATGTCTTGTCAAAAACACTACAGCAGCAAAAGAACGAGGTTAAAAATACCATTGAGGAGTCTGAGTTGAATCCTTTGGGGAATAAGGGTTTCCATGTGGCGTTATTTGATACGTCGAAAGTGATGGGCATCTTTCTTGTTGGCTGGAGATGGAACCACACCTGAGAGACATCCAGTCAGATCATGGACATTTATGGTCAACGGACAAGTCACCTAAAAACTTTTTTAGATGGCGGCTGCAGACGAGAATCCCTTTCAACAGTTTTAGAGCACCACACAGCTGGTGAACAAGACTTGCTTAGAATGCACACGTGCTGGTATAATGATGTAGCCGTATCTATCACTGACAGTGATTTATAGGTCACAACACAGTCATGACACATCGAATAACTGGTAGAGCGCAGTGTCACGGCAACAATCGCATAGTAAACAGCACGGGTTGAGACAAAGAACAGCAGTTGGGAAGTGGACTTTGGGGCGGAGTTATTGATTTGACATCTGTTTTGACTAAACTCGCGTACACAACATCCTGAGTGGATGACATAAATGAAACACACTGAGGATGTCCATGGACTCCACTCTTACATTTTCACCATTGACCAGACAGTCGACAGTCTTTAGAGGACAGAAGGAGTCGTATGACTGGTAGTGCTTCCCATCTCTGGGGTTCCACAACACAAACCAAGTGTTCTCCTGAGTAAGGACATAGGCGGTCTCTCCCTGAAAAACAAAACATGAATGCTACTGTGTTGCCCTCAACGAATACAATTAAATACACTGCACTAAAGGTGTAGTCTATTTTCTCAGCTGACTTGCAAATACATTGATTTGGATGGGAGTGCATTGTGTTGTTTTATGTATACAGTGCTTTCAGAAAGTATTCACACCCCTTGACTTTTTCCATATTTTGTCATATTAGACTGAATTTTAAATTGAGATGTGGCACTGGCCTAAACACAATACCCCATAATGTCAAAGTGGAATTATGTTTTTAGACAAAATAGATATGGAAAGCTGAATTGTCTTGAGTCTAAGTATTAAATGTGTTACGGCAAGCCTAAATACGTTGAGTATTAATGTGCATGGGCAACCCCATGCTTCTTCAGCCCATTTATTTAAAGCCGCTATGGTGCATCAGTTGGGCTACAGGTTATTTCCCTTTTAAAGGGAAAATTATATTTCAGATGTCAGCATAATTCTATTTGAATTTATTTTGGAGTAGAATGTCCTTTTGAAAAAGTTACTAGAAATGACCTGTCACCTTCTCCCTCTAACTTTGCCACCGCTGCTAAAAAAATCATAGGGGAAACACTTTTGTTTGTCTTCTAGTGGAAACATTACACCCTCCCCATTGTACGAGAGCAGGTTTATGTTCATTAGGGCACACAACAGAAAATGTCTTAAACAAGTCACATGTTGCATGGACTCTCACTGTGTGTTTAACATGATTTCTGAATGTATATCATCTCTGTACCCCACACATACAGTTATCGGTAAGGTCTCTCAGTCGAGCAGTGAATTTCAAACACAGATTCAGCCACAAAGAGAAGGGACGTTTTCCAATGCCTAGCAAAGAAGGGTACCTATTGGTAGAAATAATAAAAAGCATACATTGAATATCCCTTTGAGCATGGTGAAGTTATTAATTACACTTCGGATGGTGTATCAATACACCCAGTCACTACAAAGATACAGGCGTCCTTCCTAACTCAGTTGCCGGAGAGGAAGGAACCCGCTCAGGGATTTCACCATGAGGCGAAGGGTGACGTTAAAACAGTTACAGAGTTTAATGGCTGTGATAGGAGAACTGAGGATTGATCAAAAACATTGTAATTACTCCACAATACTAACCTAAATGACAGAGTGAAAAGGAAGCCTGTACAGAATAAAACATGCATCCTGTTTGCAATAAGGCCCTTAAGTGAAACTGCAAAAAATTGGGTCAAGAAATTAACTTTATGTCCTGAGTACAAAGGGTTATGTTTGTTGCAAATCCAACACAACACATCCCTTCCCTGAGTACCACTCTTCATATTTTCAAGCATGGTGGTAGTTGTATCATGTTCTGGGTATCCTTGTCATCGGCAAGGACTAGGTACTGTAGTTTTTTAGGATAAAAATAAACAGAATAGAGCTAAGCACAGGTAAAATCCTAGAGGAAAACCTGGTTCAGTCTGCTTTCCAACAGACACCGGGAGACAAATTCACCTTTCAGCAGGACAATAACCTAAAACACAAACCCAAATATACACTGGAGTTACTTACCAAGATGACATGGAATGTTCCCGAGAGGCCAAGTTACTGTTTTGACTTAAATCGGCTTGAAAATCTATGGCAAAACTTAATGGCTGTCTAGCAATGATCAACAACCAACTTGACAGAGCTTAAATAATTTTTTGCATAATAATGTGCAAATATTGTACAATCCAGGTGTACAAAGCTCTTAGAGACTTACCCAGAAAGACTCACCACTTTAATCGCTGCCAAAGGTGATTCTAACATGTATTGACTCGGGGGTTGAATACTTATGTAATCAAGATATATTAGTGTTTTATTTTTCATGTCTTATTAATTTAAAATCTTTCTTCCACTTTGACATTAGAGTATTTTGTGTAGATTATTGACAAGAAATTACAAATAATTTTAATCCCACCATGTAACACAACAAAATGTGGAAAAAGTCAAGGGGTGTGAATACTTTCTGAAGGCAATGTACATTAAACAGCACATGTCAATTGTTACCTCTATGACCGATGTTCCCAGGAGAAGCCACCCATTTACCGTCAGGTCATGAAAGAAGTTGCACAGCAGAACTGCCAAACTGACATCGTTTCCCATAGCCAGCTCCAAGCATTGCTATTGTGTATAGCAACGGTGTGCAATAAGGAATGAAAAAGGCACCACTGGGTTAACAACAAGCTGACCAAACTATGTTGATAATTATTAGTATTTTTCTTGGTATTTAATATCTGCTGAACATTAAGTGATGTTTTAAGTCTTGGCTCTGATAGACCATATTGTAGAATTAACACTTTTGTGTTTGTTTACCTCTGAGGTGAGCCACATCTCCCCACTGTCACCAACGTCAGATGGGAAGGACAAGGTGGGAATCAGGGACACGAAGGCTGCCACCCTCTCCTGGGTTACACGGAGATAAAACATTTTTAAGAGCACAACATAACGCCCATTTAAATCAATTAAAGGGCAACTCCACCTCTTTTCAACCTAATTTTCATTATCTCCGGCACAATACCAGTGTCATCTTATGTGAAAACGGTGCAATTCCGTTTTTCTTAGGAAATAAATATACATTTAAAAAGTTCTACCAGCACATCTGGCTCTCCAGGCAGACTAAAGCAAACGATCAGTGTTTGAAAATGTTCAAATAGTTTTTGAACCCAGATCTAGTTATGTTGGAGCCTTACTAGAACAGACATGCTATTGTCGGGGGTGTCCAGTACAACTTCCTGTGGAGGAGGAAGTGGCTTGAAGAACCGGTGTGCCAGGACAAGCCTCCCCTCACTATTTATCACTGTGGTTATGACTCGCTTCTTCACCCGGCCTGCTGCCACCTTACACTGCTTCTCATACTCATAGGTCAAGTTCAGCAAGTTCTCATCCTCGTCTGTGGAAAACTACGCGGAGACAGATACAAACACAGAGTTCTGTAGGAGCAGCAGCAGTGCATGGAAAAGGGTGACTTATCATTTAGGCTAAGCAATACAAATTGGACTGATACTCACCAGCCAAAGGGGCTTCTGGTCACCATACTAAATGTGAAGAGGGCAAATAGTACATTTCCATGGATGTGTGTTCTGATGCAGTTGTACGGTTGGTTATCAATCACAGTAGTCATGACATTAAACATTAGCACATCAAAATAATGGATGCTGATTAAAGTAATTGTATTCCATATCTTGTCGATCAATGTCTTCCACAGCAAAAGTCTAAATCAAATTACAATTAAGTGTTTTTAGTTGAAGGCAAAGAGGTTTTAGAACATAGTACCTCTTTAAAATGAAACAGTATTAAACATTAAAATAATTTGCCTTTGCTGTCTGGTCATCATTCAGAGAGATGGCTGGATCCAAAGTGATGAAGACATTCATGAAACTGGTATCTCTTCTCGCGGGTATCTCTATGCCCTGGTCATTGACCATGTCCTCCCCTGTCCACATGTAGCCCAGTAGAGTCGGTGGGGTACAGATGGTCAGTTTCTCATACACCTATCAAATCATAAGATATGGGCGAGTTGACTCTTAGATAAAAGGGTTCCAAAAGGATTCTTTGCAGAGGGATAGGTTTCAACCAAGAAATGTTTTCATCTGAAGAACCCTTTATTTGAAATAGTGCCTGAGCATTACTCTTTACCTCAGTGTTTAAACTTTTAGTAATCGGATAAGTTTAAAAAGAGAGGTGTTAGAATGTTTGAAATTGTACCTATATAGGGATATTTGTGCATGTATCTTGTACCGTAATCATTTCACATATACAACACTGACATAGTTGATATCTTTGGAAAACAGAAAGGAAAAAGCCGCACACTGCTGCTCATGCTCCCAGGTGATATTTATTTACAACGTATCCCAGGTGGGGGTGGAAGGTCCTATACATAGGGGCAGTACTCAGTGACATCACTTCCTGAAACAGGAGGTAAAAAATGAAAAACTGTTTCACAATATTAACATTCAATGTATCAGAAATATGTGATACACAGAATGTGATCAATATTTATAGTAATATACATTACACATACAATATTCAATAAGGATTAAAAAAAAACACAATTTAACTTATTGAAACTATAAAAACAGTTTCAAGTCAAACTCCTCGTTAAGGCCAAGAGGAGTTGGTGTTCAGCCTGTGGATCCAGAAAGATTCCCTTTGAAGAAGTTTCCTCTCAATGTCCCCTCCCCTGCGTGACATCTTGACCATTTCTATTCCATATTCCAATGTCCAATACCTTTGTCCTGTGCGGGTTGGGTAAATGAGTTACATTTGTACGTAAAGCTGCATTGAGCACATTGGCCACATTTGTAATTACCCTCTGGAACTTTGTCCCAAAAAAGTTTCCCTTTTCTCTGGTGGGTAATCAGATTTAACCACAATATCACACACGTTTGGAGGTGTTTTAAAAATCATACGTGGGAAATATTTAAAACTGGGTTTCAGTTGTGGGTCAGTATCAATAAATGTACCAGTGCTTCCTGATAATGTCCTTAAATGCCTTCCCCAATGTGCTCAAAGCAGTGGCCAATGTGCTCAAAGCAGCTTTACGTACAAATTTAACTAATTTACCCACCCCGCACAAGACAAAGATTTAAGATCAAGGGCCTGATTACCTGCATGTCCACCAATGTTATTTACATGTTGAAATGTCCTTGTGGTCTGTCTTACATAGGGAAAACCCGTAGAAGCCTTAAGACACAGTGAGCACCGCAGCAATATACGAAACCTATGAGACAAAAAAATCCGGTGGCTGCTCATTTTGTACAAGCTGCACATCCTATTAGTTCTCTGAGATACATTGAAATAGAAATGGTCAAGATGTCACGCAGGGGAGGGGACATTGAGAGTAGACTTCTTCAAAGGGAATCTTTCTGGATCCACAGGCTGAACACCGACTCCTCTTGGCCTTAACGAGGAGTTTGACTTGAAACCGTTATTAAAGTTTCAATAAGTCTGAAGTGTGTTGTTTAAAAAAAATCCTAATTGAATATTGTATGTATATTACTATAAATATTGATCACATTCTCTGTGTATGATCATATATTTTGATACATTGAATGTTAATACTGTGAAACTATGTTATACATTTTTTACCTCCTGTTTCAGGAAGTGATGTCACTGAGTACTGCCCCTATGTATAGGACCTTCCACCCCCACCTGGGATACGGATAAATAAATATCACCTGGGAGCATGAGCAGCAGTGTGCAGTGTTTTCCTTTCTGTTTTCCATGAGTTTACCTACAACTCCAGCACCTGCTGAAAGTACCTGGATGTGCGCATGTTCTTCAGCTTTTATAGTTGACATCTTTGCCATGATTTCTGTCTTCTGTGATTTATACATTTTTTATTTATTTATTTTTGGTTTCTACATGATTCCATATGTTATTTCATAGTTTTGATGTCTTCACTATTATTCTACAATGTAGAAAATAGTTTTTTTTAAATTAAGAAAAACCCTGGAATGAGTAGGTGTGTCCAAACTTTTGACTGGTACTGTATGTAATGTATTGTCATAAAGAATGTAATAGTAAAGTAAACAAATAGTAAACATCTTGGCCATGTTCTGTTATAATCTCTACCCGGCACAGCCAGAAGAGGACTGGCCACCCCTCATAGCCTGGTTCCTCTCTTCCTAGGTTTTGGCCTTTTCTAGGGAGTTTTTCCTAGCCACCGTGCTTCTACACCTGCATTGCTTGCTGTTTGGGGTTTTAGGCTGGGTTTCTATACAGCCCTTTGAGATATCAGCTGATGTAAGAAGGGCTATATAAATAAATTTGATTTGATTTAAAGCTGGTGGAACCATTCGTAGAAGGTTCTAGTAAGAACCCTAAAGAGATAAAAGGGTTCTTGGTAGAACCCTTCATAGAGGGTTCTAGGAAGAACCTTTAGATGATGAAAGGGTTCTTTGTGGTACCACTTATAAAGGGTTCTAGGAAGAACCCTTCATGGAGGGTTCTATGTAGAACCACTTACAGAGGGCTCTATGAAGTACCCTTCATAGAGGGTTCTGGGTAGAACCCTCTGCAAAGGATTCTACCTACCACCAAAAGGGTTCCCATATGGAGACAAGCCGAAGAACCCTATATGGTTGAACTTAGCACCTTGTTTGTATGATCGCAGAGAAGACAATATAAGAATGTTAATTATCTACAAGGCAACCGTACATACAAAGACATGTTCACATACAGTAAGCAAGCACAGCAACTCCCAACATTACTAGGCCAAGTTGGACAAAGCTGACAGGCTTTAAATCCTTTTATCCGGCTTGTGTGCACCACCTGAACGTGTGTGTGCGCGCAGAGCAGTACCTTGGATTGCTGCAGCAGAGATCTGAAGGGTAAGGTGACCGAGCCCAGCCACTGTCTGCCAGAGAACACCTGGCTTCCGCAGCCTCTCAGAGAACTGCTCTGGGTTTCACACAGGTGAGATAAAAGATGAAAGAAAAAAAAGAGAGTAAGGGAGGGATGGAGATGGGATAGACAGAATGTTGATTTCCCAGTTCACCGTGCGATTTGAAGTGGCCTTTGAATAGTGATTGTACTTTCATGGTTGAGGCTTACAGTACCTCAATGACTTGAAAGGACATCTCATCAAACACATTGATGACAATGTCGTCTTGTACTTTGGAAAGGCCTGCGTGGCTATAATCACCCCCTAAGGATCTGAGAGAACATTACATTTGACATTTCTGAAAGGTGATTTTATTCGCACGAACAGTACAGTCACATGTGTATGTGTAAGGATGCACAGTGTTCACTTGTGGAGCCAGTTGGAGATGGAATTAACAGTGAATTAGGACAGTAGTGGGTGTCATACTTAAACTCCAGGGTGAACTCTTCCCTCCAGCATGGGTTGGGTCCCTGCTCTATGCTGCTCTCATATGTTGTCTCCTGAAACCTAACCTCCACGAAGGGCTGAACCTGAGCCTGGCACAACCATGGGACAAACTCAACCTACTGTACCTGTTGTGAACCTACATAACCATATTGTTATATACAGTAAGTCATGTCAACCGCCTATACGGCAACAACAAAAAAGCTATCAGGAAAATAAGTTCATGTTCGTAGCCCGGTAGTATCTGACTGTCAATCATGCAATTTGAGTTCTGTTTCAATATACTGCGATCACGTCTCTGTCTGTGATATTTTAACACCAAATATGTGCTACCTCTACCATTTTACCTGTACGACAGCCTTTTCCGAGCTGCTTTTCATGTTGTGTCTGCTGCTGCTGGACAGACCACAGCAGGAGCCTCTTGCGTGGATCTCCCTTAAAGGTACACAAAACACAACTCATTAGATCTGCTTCCACACAGATGGAACTGCGTTGTCAAGGAAATAGAAAGTAGTGTCTATTTTTGATGGTGTTCTCTATGAGCGTGGTTGTCAAGTGGGGGAGGAAATTCAGTCAAAAGGTTTTTATCTTTGCTAGAATTGGATAAGAGGACCATTACATCACGCATTGTACAGTACAGTAAGAATTATTTTAGGATAGCTGCAGGCATTAGAAGCTGAAGTATCTGCCAATGTGGGGTTGTTAAGGCAAGTTGCCAACTGTTTTGTAGATATAGAGAATATGTTCAGCTAATAGTACAAGTAGTATTGGGTTGGGTGTACTGTAAAGTGATGATAGTAGAAGTAGAGGTATTTGTTATAGTAATAGCATAGGTTTTACGTTAGAAGCTGTAGTAGTAGTAGTTGTAAAAGTAGTAGGATGGTAGAACTTGTATCAATACTTGAGGAAAGCCTCCTGGCGAACAGGCAGGCCCTGGGCATTGTTGATGGCAACATGGATCCTCAGGTCCCCGTCTGAGAGGGAGCAGGTAGGAATGATCTTCCTCTTCACACGCTGAGGCTGGAGAGGTCGCTTTAGTCTGAACACGTCCCAGTCGAACTCCCTGATGGGGTGGAGAGTGTTAGCCTGGAATTCAAATGGATATGCTCCATTTCAATGGTGAAACAAAGCATATCAGTTTGTATTCCGGGCTAGGACGCTAGAAGTGTCAGAGCAAAACATAGAGACGTGTCATCGTGTAGCCTGGCGGCAGGTAGCCTAGCGGTTAGAGCGTTGAGCCAGTAACCGAAAGGTAGCTCGTTCGAATCCCAGAACTGACAATGTGTCATATCTGTCGATGTGCCTTTGAGTAAGGTACTTAACCCTTATTGCTCCAGGGTTGCTGTTGAATGGCAGACCCTGGCTGTGACAACCCCACTCTCCAAGGGTGTCTCAGGGAGAATGGGATACGCAAAAAAACACTTTGAAAGAGAACAAATATAAGCACCCACTAAATTAGTATCATTATGTCTGCAATTTCGCAAAGAGGCCCCAAGAGCTAAAAATACTTATAGATTTCTTTATGACATGTGGTTTATGGGCTGTACAGCAACACCATTTGTATGTGGAGAAGGGTTAAGGAGAAAATGAGTCTTGATACTCACATCACCGTATCTGCCTCGTGGTACTCGGTGACTATATCAGAGAACTTGTACTTCCTCTTGATGTTCAACAGTTTTTCTCTTGCCAAATTCAGCGCCTAAAAAAAACAATTACAGCTCGCATGACAATCGAAAATGACATGTCTGTATTGCTACTCGTTAGCACACGTTCATATATCAAACAGATCATATGAGTAAGCTGTGAATACAGACATACGCGATAAAATGCAATCTGACTCCAGATGACAGAATCTAGGGAAGGAAGAGTACCTTTTGTATGTAGTGGATAGAGCGTGCTCTCTGCATTGTGATAGGGTCTTCATCCATAAGGGACAGACTTGGGAATGCACCATAATCCTGGGAAACAGCAAAGCAACAAATGTCCACTTAAGTTAAAAAAAAATCCCCCACAAACATTTTTTTATTGCAGGAAGAGAGTAAAGTATGTACAGTTGAAGTTGGAAGTTTACATACTTAGATTGGAGTCATTAAAACTCGTTTTTCAACCACTCCACAAATTTCTTGTTAAAAAACTATAGTTTTGGCAAGTCGGTTAGGACATCTACTTTGTGCATGACAGAAGTAATTTTTCCAACAATTGTTTAGACAGATTATTTCACTTATAATTCACTGTATCATAATTCCAGTGGGTAAGAAGTTACATACACTAAGTTGACTGTGCCTTTAAACAGCTTGGAAAATTCCAGAAAATGATGTCATGGCATTAGAAGCTTCTGATATGCTAATTGACATCACTTGAGTCAATTGGAGGTGTACCTGTGGATGTATTTCAAGGCCTACATTCAAACTCAGTGCATCTTTGCTTGACATCATGGGAAAATCAAAAGAATCAAGCCAAGACCTCAGAAAAAAAATTGTAGACCTCCGCAAGTCTGGTTCATCCTTGGGAGCAATTTCCAAATGCCTGAAGGTACCACGTTCATCTGTACAAACAATAGTATGCAAGTATCATACATGGACCACGCAGCCGTCATACCGCTCAAGAAGGAGTCGCGTTCTGTCTCCTAGAGATGAACGTACTTTGGTGCGAAAAGTGCAATCAATCCCAGAACACAGCAAAGGACCTTGTGAAGATGCTGGAGAAACGGGTACAAAAGTTCTATATCCACTGTAAAACGAGTCCTATATCGACATAACCTGAAAGGCCACTCAGCAAGGAAGAAGCCATTGCTCCAAAACCGCCTAAAAAAGCCAGACTACGGTTTGCAACTGCACATGGGACAAAGATCGTACTTCTGGGAGAAGTGTCCTCTGGTCTGATGAAACAAAAATAGAACTGTTTGGCCATAATGACCATCATTATGTTTGTGGAGGAAAGGGAGGCTTGCAAGCCGAAGAACACCATCCCAGCATCATGTTGTGGGGTGCTTTGCTGCAGGAGGGACTGGTGCACTTCACAAAATAGATGGCATCATGAGGAGGAAAATTATGTGGATATATTGAAGCAACTTCTCAAGACATCAGTCAGAAGTTAAAGCTGGTCAGAAATGGGGTCTTCCAAGTGGACAATGACCCCAGCATACTTCCAAGTGTGGGCAAAATGGCTTTAAGAACAACAAAGTCAAGGTATTGGAGTGGCCATCACAAAGCCCCGACTTCAATCCTATAGAAAATGTGTGGAAGAACTGAAAAAATGATGTGCAAGCAAGGAGGCCTAACAAACCTGACTCAGTTACACCAGCCTCTGTCAGGAGGAATGGGCCAAAATTCACCCCAACTTATTGTGTGAGCTTATGGAAGGCTACGCGAACATTTGACCCAGTTAAACATATTTAAAGGCAACGCTCCAAATACTAATTGAGTATATGTAAACTTCTGACCACTGGGAATGTGATGAAAGACAACAAAAGCTGAAATAAATCATTCTCTCTACTATTATTCTACATTTCACATTCTTAAAATAAAGTTGTGATCCTAACTGACCTAAGACAGGGAATTTTTACTAGGATTAAATGTCAGGAATGATGAAAAACTGAGTTTAAATGTATTTGGCTAAGGTGTATGTAAACTTCAGACTTCAACTGTACCTGTATGAAACTATTTATGAAACAAAGCCAAAACATTGCAGATTATAGGGATGAGGAAGTAGTCTACTCTGGTCCCACAGATTTGTTTATGCTGTGTATAGCCAAACATTGGCATGACAATGACCATGCTGTAGGAATTGGCAAGACAGCACAAACTAATCTGGAACCAGGCTATATGAGAAGGGCATTACAGCGAACATTGCTTCAGTAATGTCTCTGTCGTGGAGAGGGATGGGTTTGGAGGGGCTGACGTCCACAGCATGAGAGCTCCGCAGCTGCAGGAGACCAAAGCGTCTGGACTTCTCCAGCTGCTCCTCAGTGGTGAAGTCAAACTCCTCCTCCAGGGCATGCAGGCGGAAGTGACCCGTGGCTCTGTCTCGCTGCTCACAGGCCTCCTATTGGTCAAACAATATGAGACGCTACTTCAAACGTCCACTTCAAACCAAGTGCTCCGGGCAAGCTTTCATGTTTCAGCACTCTAGCCGTTTCCTGGATTTGAATCCATGGCAACCACTGAGTGTTTTGTATCAACAACACATCATTGGGTTTATTTTGATAGAATACAAGTGGAGGTTCTGAGTCTACAGTGTTAACACTCACCCTAAGGAGTTCTGTGAGTTCTGTGTTAGAAGGGTGGTTGGGGTCAAACTGAAGGTCCCTGATCCATTCAAGCCTACTTGCATTGGGACTGCTGGCTATGGGTCTACAGGCAATGTAACATGGTTAGGGTTTCTAGTGCAAGACAGCCTAAAGAAAAGCCTTCAACTCATAAGGTAACAGACAAACAGAGGTGTGTGTGTGTGTGCGTGTGTGTGAAGACGGTCAACCTTGTGGAAGTCAGTCAGGTGTTGTTCAGACTCACCTGGTGAAGCTGGGTCTGTGTGGTGGGGCAGTGGGCGCCATGGGAACGCCACTCTCATCCACAGCCCAGGAGACAACATACAGCAGCCTCCCAGAGGTCATGAGGCACACCTCGGCATCCTCCTTCTCTAGTTTGAATGGGACATCTAAAAAGACCATTGTTTTGTCACTAAAGATCTGGGTTGACGTTATCCTTATACAACAACAAAAAACCACATAGTGAGCTAAATTACCATATCTTTTTAAATAGACTTTCACAGGATAGCTCATCACTAAATATCAACGGTAAAATTGGGGTGTAGATATTGGGGGTGACGAACAGTAGATTTTTTAAAACATTTTATACGCAATTCACTTATTATCTATGAGGGGTATTTTGAGGGGTATATGGTGGGGTATTTTGAAAACACAGTATAAGTGGAAGGATAAGTGGAAAGCCAGCTAATTTCCTGCAATTCTACACATTTTACCATGGGGCAGAGAGAATTCTTCTGTTTTATAGCTCATTACATGCTATTTTTCACATTTTGCAATGAGAATGCTAATTTCCTGCTACTCTACACAGTTTGCCATGAGGCTGAGACAAATTAAAAAAATATATATTCTGTTAAATCATACCCAAATAATGTTGTTGACTAAATTATACTTCTATTTGTGGCCAAATCATAAATTGTAGAGAAAAACCCCCACCTCAAACTTGTATCTCAAGCAGAAAAAATGCTTGCTATTTCCTCATAGAGGAATGTCAATCAGAGGTCTACTCCTGTGAATATTTTTAATGACCGGTATACGCCCACATCATTCTGTTGTTGGGGTACGCCCACACCATTCCAACACAGAAAAACTGCTTTTTCACAAACTTTAATTACCCTTTTTTTGCAAGGAAAACTATTTCAGTCATACTGTAATTAATTATAGGTCATATTTCATAGAAATCTCGAAACACTCAACAGTTAACTTTAAAAGTTGACTTTGGGCAAAAACGAAAAAATAACGGCTATGTAAAGATCGTCTGTGGTGGTAGAAGGATCGGACTAAAGCGCAGCGTGGTAAGTGTTCATGTCTTTAATATAAATACAAAACTGAACACAGGAACAAAAACAATACACGATAATCAAACGAAACAGTACCGTGTGGCGACAAACACTGACACGGAAACAAACACCCACAAGCCAAAAGTGAAACCCAGGCTACCTAAGTATGATTCTCAATCAGGGACAACGATTGACAGCTGCCTCTGATTGAGAATCATACCAGGCCGAACACAAAACCCCAACATAGAAAAACACACATAGACTGCCCACCCCAACTCACGCCCTGACCATACTAAATAAAGACAAAACAAAGGAAATAAAGGTCAGAACGTGACAGGCTATAAACGGTATAACTGATCAATGCACCATCATACCAGGTCATTCAATGCTTGAAAACAAACAAAAATGGATGAATAAGATATTTGGCTACAGAAGTGCCATTTCTTACTGATCTATACAGCTTCCATCCAAAAACAAATCCTAACGAACTAGCTACGTTGGTCGCAGCATACATGACCAGAATGACACATTGATGAACCACCAAAGGCAAAACCCATTTCTGTTCGAAAATTGAGAAAGACAAGTTGGACAGTTTTTCGTGATCAGAGTCAACAGTTAAAGCAAATTTCCTGCAATTGTACACATTTTGTTCATATGCTATTTGTGGGGCCCCCAACCCCTCCCTGCCCCCCAAAAAACGTTTGTATATACAGTACCAGTCAAAAGTAGCCACCCTTTGCCTTGATTGACAGCTGTGCACACTGTTAGCATTTTCTCAACCAGCTTCATGAGGAATGCTTTTCCAACAGTCTTGAAGGAGTTCCCACATATGCTGAGCACCCGTTGGCTGCTTTTCCTTCACTCTGCGGTCCAACTCATCCCAAACCATCTCAATTGGTTGAGGTCGAATGATTGTGGAGGCCAGGTCATCTGATGCAGCACTCCATCACTCTCTTTCTTGGTCAAATAGCTCTTACACAGCCTGGAGGTGTTTTGGGGCATTGTCCTGTTGAAAAACAAATTATAGTCCCACTAAGCGCAAACCAGATGGGATGGAGTATCGCTGCAGAATGCTGTGGTAGCAATGCTAGTTAAGTGTGCCTTGAATTCTAAATAAATCACTAACAGTGTCACCAGCAAAGCATTCCCACACCATCACACCTCCTCCTCCATGCTTCACGGTGGGAACCACACATGCAGAGATCATGCGTTCACATTCTCTGCGTCTCACAGACACGGCGGTTGGAACCAAAAATCACAAATTTGGACTCATCAGACCAAAGGACAGATCTCCACCGGTCTAATGTCCATTGATCGTGTTTCTTGGCCCAAGCAAGTCTCTTCTTCCACAAATTCACTATTAACAAGGCACACCTGTTAATTTAAATGCATTCCAGGTGACTTCCTCATGAAGCTGGTTGAGAGAATGGCAAGAGCTCCCGAGTGGCGCAGCGGTCTAAGGCACTGCATCTCAGTGCTTGAGGCGTCACTACAGAGCCTGGTTCGATTCCAGGCTGTATCACAACCAGCCGTGATTGGGAGTCCCATAGGGCGGCGCACTATTGGCCCAGCGATGGCCGAGGTAGGCCGTCATTGTAAATAAGAATTTGTTCTAAACTGTCTTGCCTAGTTAAATAAAGGTTGAATAAAAGAGTGTGCAAAACTGTCATCAAGGCAAAGGGTGGCTACTTTGAAGAATCTCAAATATATTTTGATTTGTTTTTTGGTTACTACATGATTCCATATGTGTTATTTCATAGTTTTGATGTCTTCACTACTATAGAAAATAGTAAAAATAAGGTGTGTCCAAACTTTTGATTCATACTGTATATGGGGGGGGGGGGGCATCCCTGTAGCAATTTCACCAATGCTAAATACCACATCTTCCAAACAATCACAAATCATAGCTACAACGTTACTCACTGCTCCCAACACCAGCGTAGTAGGCCTTGGTGGCTCTGTCACTGCTGAACTCTGACCTCTCCATTGTAGCGTTGCTAGAGAGCATGTTCCTGTCTGGTATGGGCACATACATTTTGGCCACAACAGTGCTCTTTTGTTTCACTGTCTCACAAATCTGGAATTGTGAATTTACAAAACAAGTAATTAACAGTTTATAAACTACTTATAAGGCCATTTAAACAAATCCTTTATAAAGTGTAGCTTAACATAAAGTGCTACTGGAACAATGTAAGAATATAACATCTCTCAAAAGCCAAAAACGAATGACCAATATTATTGACAGCAAGAGAAACATACCTCAAGCATAATGTTCTCTGGGCTGTGTACTATCTGCATGTTGAACATCTGTTGAATTTGAACTCCGAAGTCACTGTTGTCGAACATGGATGGCTCGGAGGTAGACACATGCTTTCCATTATAGAATATGTTCACTGATACTTTGTGGTTGGCCAGTTCATATCTTCTAACCTTCTCATCACTATAAAATATGAACAAATTGAATACATTGCTAACATCAAAATACATGATCATATATCAGTCAGTGCCAAAGTAAGTGCCATGTTCACTCTCAACTGGAGAGTCTTAAAAACATACATTTCCAATGAATGAATAAACAACAACTAGCTCAAATCTTTCTGCTTCTGAAGAGAATCTTACGGTGGACAGCTACTGGTTGGAGTGACCACCCCACACATAGTAAGAACAGGAACTAGATCGAACTGATCTGCCTCCTGCTTGACAGAATCAGTAGACATCTCCTCTTCTTGTCCTGGAACTGGAGGGATGTATATATCCTCTTTGTTATGCTCCTTCAGCTCCCTACACAGGTAGTGCTGCTTGATCGCTACGTCTCCATCCGTGTAGAGATGTGTCTGCAATAGGATGTTTACACCAACAACAATGCAACAAAGGTTACTACAAACAGCACGGCTATAGTTTATTAATAACAGTTGTGTTAAGAGATTGTCAAGAGAGAAGACACTTGCTTTCGTGTGCTCATCTGTCCCAGTTCTGTTTGTCGTGCTGTCAGTGATCCTTGCCTTCACTCTGTGAATGAGATTAATTGCAATGAAAAAGATACATTGCAATGCTTTCTAAACACTTCCTGGTTACAACCATAGAGTTGGATAGAGGCCAGACTTGACCCAAAGATTTTTTTGTATCATGGGAAGTGCCACTGACGGCCATTCACCATTTTGAAGTAGTCAAATGGATGTAACTTGCTCTGGGTTAAGCAAGGTTCACAGAATTCCATCCAGGTCAGCAGGGAGGGTCAGCCAATGGATTATACTCCAGAGCAAACATTCCATAACTGAAAGTGGCAGTAAATCACCAAACTTGGCTTTATACCTGTTCAGACTATACACACTACAACACACTAGTTGTAGTATGCACCTTTCAGTTTAATCACGAACTGTCAATACACTCAAAGAAGTAAAAGAAGAAATTGAAAACTTTAAAATGAGCGTAGCCTTAAATGGCTCTGCCCATGCTTTCACAGAAACAGCCATTGTAAAGACAGGAGATGCGTTCTCTAGTATCTCTATGGTAACAACTGCTCTATCCTAAATGTTGAACACATGAATAGCCTACTTTAAGATGATATCCCACTGTATGCTTTGCAATGACTTTAAAAGTCAATGTGAGGATGAAGAAATATAAATCCAATCAAAATCTAAATGTATTGGTTACATCCGCCGAGCCCATTCCCAACAATGCAGAAAAATTATTGCTCAATTTTTAAAAAAGGACATCGTAACACAATCAAATAACAATAACGAGGCTATCGAGCGATGTGTGTTGTTCATGTGATATGACCCATGACGTACATGAACGTTTATGACCAGAATTTGCATGTACAGCATATTTAGGTCTATTCTATGTCAAAATAATACAAATGATGCTTACTTATGCAGCTGTAATTTCACAGTGGTGTTCACATAGCCGTTCTTGGCCCTGAGGGTTTTGATTCGCTTCCAAGCAGCAACAAGGTTCCTCACCAGAGAGATGTCTGCCTGCCTCTCATTCTTCAGTGCTACATGGGTCTTTCTGCAGTGAGCAGATTCATTAAAGCAATACCTTTAAAAAACATAAATAATCGTATTTCTTAGAACAGAAATCCCTCTCACCGTATTTCCTGTCTCAGATCCCGTAACTTTGAGCAAGGAGCAGTTTCATCAGTGGTGGTCAAAGCTGTTTCTGACTTCTTCAGTCCGCTTAGCTACCAGGGTGAGGTACAACATTTTATTGCAGATTAACAATATACTACTGTGTGACTGCATTACTTTCCCCCAAATGATTTCAATTGTAAGTCTTATGATAGTGTTGTACCTTGTCCTGCAGAGAGGTAGTTGCACCCTTCATCTCACGGGTTTCATAATGCTCATAGAGCTCATACAGTCTCTGAGCCAACACATGCTCTGTGCTAAACAGGGGATGATGGGTGAAGTTCAGCCTGGCTAGGTTCAGGTCAAGCTGCCACAGCCCTGCACTGCCCTCTGCATTAGAGACAACAGATCCTGCACTTCGCAGTTTATCAGGCTGTAAGACGACATGGTATTACTGACTGGCTGTAGGTGCTTCAAGCATGGTATTAATGACAGGTGGGATTAGGTCAAGTGTCTTTAAAAATGGGTTTTGCATCAATGAAAAGAGGGACTTTATATGTAACAAGCCATTCCACTCATAAGACATTACAACATTACACATTTTACATCACACATAGTAGACTCAAGGACAGACTCACCCTCATGTGCACCGTGGCCAGACAAGGAGACTGGCATGAGAATGGGAAATCTACTTTACAATGCCAATACTTCTGGATTGGGTCCGGAATAGCAATCATGCAACCATTCTCTCCAAACCAGGACTGTCCCTGAACGACAACAAGTGCACAGCATCTCCGCTCACTTTTGCTTACACATAATAAAGGTCAACGTGGTACTTTGCTGATAAAATGTCGACAAAACCAGATAAAATGTAATGTGCCTTTATATCAGCAATTTTACATTTTAGTCATTTAGCTAAGCAGTATACTGTACATAGCATAAAATGTTTCATTAGAGCCGATTCCATATATTTCCTGAATGGTAAAAGGCACCATTTGATGACATCTGAATGTAAACATGAATACTCCTCTTTCCTGTGCTCATTTTAGATATTGCGTAACACGTTGTTTCATAACCAGAATTCTAAAGAGAGCCATGAAAAGACTGCTCATATGATGCGATTAAATTATTACAAATATGTATTATGTAACCCCTATATCAGTCAACCTTTACTCCCTAAACATACTGAAATACAAAATAGAAAATATTGTGATTATGTACCGGGAATGTACTTATTATCGATATAACATGAATCAATACCTTTTCTTCCTCAATCAGCCGGTTGCCCATTTTGTTTATCATCTTCCTCGGCACTTGGGGCCTCTCACAGACATAAAACCCTTCATCCTCCAAAAAACGGGGCTTCAAATACCTTGGTATAATCCTCATTTGGTTTACTGTCATCAGATTTAATCAAATGATTCTCACTTTAAAATTCTATTTCCTTCACATGCAGTTATAATAACAGCAAAAGCAACAATAAGGTACTAAACATAAACAGTAGGGGTATCTTTTACATCTCAAAATGTTAACATAAAGACTATAGGTCTACATCACCTGGTAAATCACTGGGTACAAATAAAAGGTCTGGATTTACATCGAGTGTCTCAATATCACCAGGAACAAGAGGATTGTGACACTCATCCACATTCTCAATATCGATGACAGTATCTATCCCACTCTATCATGGAAACAAAATAAACATGATTCAATATAGGCTGCATATTAATAATGTGGCAGCCATTTCATAACACAGTTACATAGGTGAATGACAAAATGTTTTAAAGGCCCAGTGCAGCCGTTTTTATCTCAATATCAAATCATTTCTGGGGAACAATTTAAGTACCTTACTAACCAGGTTTCCATCCAACCTTTTTTTATGCGAGTAAAGTACATGTCGGCTCAAATAATGTCATGACAGGCCTGATGGAAACCGAAAATGTGTGGGTAAACTTTCCAAATGTCAACAACAACAAAAATACACTACACAAGGTAGGATCTTTTTGTCAGTAAAATGTATTATGCGAGAAATGTCGGTGGAAACGCTTTTATGAGCAAATATTGATATAATAACCATCATATCAAAGTAAACTTGGGCGTTTATGTGTTGACATGTTGTGTGGTCCTCCCTGAATTATGATGAACTTCACAGGGTGGTGAAGGTGCAAGGCGATGAGCTTGATGCTCCTTTCCAATGAATAGCGAGGGTCAATTTTTTGTTGTTGTGAGAAAACCATCAGTAGAGTTGAAAATACGATTTTTTATTAGGTACATGGGAATTTAACCGCAAAAGGTATTTTTTATGAGCACTACGTCATCACGCACAGACTTTTATCCTCAACAAGTCAATTTGATGGAAAATGCGCATATTCGTTTTATACGGATTTTAGAATATTTGCATGAAAATCTGTCGCCAATTGTATGGAAACCTAGCTACTGTGATTGTTTTCGATTAAAATGGTCAAAAAGAAACATAAATAGCTTCTTAGCAAAGAGCAATTTCTCAAGCAAGAATTTTGCTAGGACTGAGTGGCCTGAGTGGGGAGGGGAAAATGTGCTGTTATTGGCAGAGATGTTTGAAACTCTCTTTCTTTTTGGTCTATTAACTATTTTCAAGCCAACTTGACACAACTATGGGAAGCATTGGAGTCAACATGGACCAGCATCCCTTTACTCAGTGTATATAAAACTCAGGAAATCACGTTTTTGACTGCACTGGGCCTTTAATACATTTATGATCACAGCTATCTTCGTACATTTTCCAGCAAATGTATATTCTTCACTATTGCTGGGCTACCTGTTGTGAAAGTGTGCCAGTGGTAGGTCCATTCTTCTCCAATTCATCAAATTTATGGCAGAAGAATCGATAGGCTTCTTCCTCTGAGCATGACTTAAAAGAAAATAGTACAAAGACAGGCCAGACTATAAGAGAAACACACTCTCTCATTTAAGTAAGTATGTATCAAATCAATAGTACAACATAATGATGAAAGCCAGACCCAATACCCTGGTCAGACTTCTAGCCAACTGTATAATGCACAAATGACAAGACCTGTATTTTCCCTACCGGCTTGTCAGCAGTCTTCTGAGGTTCTTTTATTCTCACTTCTCTTGCGGCATTGATTTTACTTTGAAGGATTTTTAACTAGATGAGGGAACATAAGGATGACAAGATGAACCTGTTCACATATCGTGGTTATAGCTTTAGTGGAAATAAAGACTATCTCACCTTGTATTCCTGGAGCATGAGTCTACCTCTTTCTTGACTTCTGCTGAGCCTAATATGCGGGGGATGTTGTATCACTGTCAAATGTGGTCACCAAGCGGAGTCAGTAAACACAACACAAAAACAACAATCAAATGCACAATTCTCTACTGAATAAAAAAAAATGATGCAGTACGCCAATACCCCTTTCTTGGATGTACACTCCATCTTGAAGCTGAACCTTTTCCTTATTCTCCTCTGTCATCCTGACAAACAAATGGATATGTCACACAGAACTGTTTCACTATTGCCACGAGTTATAGCCACATGTCTCATCCTCAAGCCTCACCTTGAAGTTGCGCAAAAATGAGATAAACATTTCTTAAATTCCTTTTAATATCTTGTTAGGATACAGCTGGAGCAGATAGCCTAATCATAGTGTTTTTACAGTCTAGTGAGACCTGGCAGACAAGTCACCATGCTATGGTCGCCATGGGATCAAATAAACATTAGATCAAATAAACGAACTACTAGAACAAAGACACAAACTCTCAGGAAAGACAAATAATGGTGAAAGTGTAGGAAAATAACACCCAATTGATAAGTACTAGCTAGCTAGTTAGACTCTCAGCACAGATGAAAGGGGTTAGCTAGTTCTAATATTTTCTCTCAGCATTGCTAGCTAGCTACTAGTAACGTTAGCTAGTTTGCTCGCTAGCTAGGTTCCTCCCAAATGCATACTTATACCTAGCCAGCTAAAGTTAGCTAGATAGAACTTGATAGGCTTTGCTTTAGACAGCTCCCTCACTGTAGCTAGACAGCAGCTGATTGACCATACATGTAGCTACTAGGTATTATGTTTATGTAACATAGCTACTGTACCCAACGAAAGTCTGAGATTTCTTCGCCATAATTTCACTGCTCCACTGTCATGTTAGCTAGCTGTGCCCACACGTCAGAGCGCGCTAAATCAACGTTCAATCAACGTTCTCGTCTTTGTACAAGCTGGCAGATTCAGCACTGGTCAGCTCCTGGTGCTGAAACTCAGCTACGACAGACAGATTTGGCTGCTTGCTGAAATATTTTTACAAATTTAGCAAGCCGGACACTTCAAGAATGTATAAAATGTATCTAGACCATTTAAAAGTGTTTTGCTTAATTAGCAGCTTCAAATATTAAACTGTGTGACTCTGAAGAAAGTTTAAAATACTTGGTGATGGAACGTTGATGTACAGTTAGGTTAATAAATTCGTTTTATCAAATCTATCACCATGAGGTTTGAGTTGCACCATTGAGTAAATCCATTGTACAGACCTGATTGTAAAGGTTCTCTCTAGTGAATGAAAGGTGCGTGGGCGGGCTTCTGTCAATTCAAAAGGGAAAAAGTATTTCCTACAGGATTTTTTTCATTTTCGTACTTTCCTCTTCAATGTTATTTTTGATTGGTCGCTGAAATGGCTTCTAACCAATCAGCCGGCGTCTGCTACGGAGGAAGGAATAAATGCAAGATGGCTCCTCATATAAAATCAGCCTCCTGTGTTCCGTTTAGAGGACAACAAAATTACTCTTTAAATCGTATTAGATTAAAGTACTTATCTGGGAGTAGTGCTGAAGGTTGATACAAGGTTTAAGGTGATATACGTGTAATACGTGGCAAGTAACTGACGAAGAAGTTATTGAAGAGACAAGAGGGACCTACTTTGAAGCCATGATTTGTTGAACTAATTTCGACTGGTTTCAGGTGGTGAGCTGTGTGACTAAAGAGAGACGCACCAGGGCCTCCTTTGCTAGGCTCGCTAGCTATCGCATTGGATTAGCGTCAAGTAAAGAGGATAACTTTTAAAATAAATGATAGCATCTGTTAAATGCGGATCACAGAAGAGCACATTTACGCATTCAATTAATCGTCATGGCCGTGTCAAGGTAAGATTCCCTAGCTAGCCAACTAACGTTAGCTATTCTTATCAAAGATGATTAACAAATAGTTAGGTACTTGTTAATTAGCATGAACAGGCAATGTCATTATCATTCACGGTGGTGTTAACTAGCTAACGTTAGCTCTAACTAAATTAACGTTAGCTAGCTATTTCAATTGGCCAGCCAGTTTTACTGAGGTAGGTCGCTAGTTAGCATCTACACAACAGCTATTGCCAATTAGCTAACATTATGTATTTTTTTTAGCTAGCTAACGTTAGTTACTAACAGACCTGTATAGCATACAATTGATCTTGCTAATATGTTTAACGAGACATGTTACTTGTAGCTAACCGTTAATTGATGTGCAATCTGCTTGCAAATGTGCCAGTCTGTCATCCTTGCAAATTAGATTATAGATTGTGTTCATCCAGAGATTTATTTTGATGAGATTAGTCTCCCAAACGTATGGTTATTGTACGGTGGTTGGTTTCCCTTGTGTCATATCTTGTAAATTTAGTTTGCTAAAAAATATCATGGGCAATCGTGTCTGATAGTTTGTCTAGTCAGGCTCGCAAGAAGATGCCTATTTGAAGCCTTCAACTAAAACATAGGCTATAAATCAGCTGAAGGCTTTATTTATTTATATCTATTGACAGTTACCCTCCAGCCAATTTATGAATCTATAATTCTAATGAAATGCACATTGTATAATCAAGCTGCTGAACATCCTCATTTTGATATGAAATTATGTAGTTAGTAGTACAATAACAATGAATAACAAATCCAAAATGCTCCACCCTGATCATTTGCATTGAATGGCCAAAGGGGAAAATACTTTTTCTGCCTAAACTATTCCTAATCCACGAAAGATGTACCCATTGCTTAACCACAACTGTATTCATCTGTAGCCTAGAGATTGTTGGATTTGTTTTACTTTGAGTGGGATGGGCATTTTGCCACACTGAACAGCGTCGCTGTTTTTAATGGCACTCTTATTTTTAGCAGAGATGTGTTCAACGCTCCTATCAAACGGTAGTAATATGCACAGTATACTCTAGGTTCGAATGATTGTCATAACTCATTTAATGGTTTGGATATGAAGTGCCCTCCCTAGTGTTATATACACTGCAAAACTGAAGTGTGTGTGTATATACACCTTATTTCACAAAGCAGAAGTTCAAGTTCCGACTTAACTCCAGTGTTGTCGACAGGATTCTTTTACAACCCTCCATGGCGTTGATATCCTTTAGTTACATTTGGAAATGCCCCAAAAATGAATGCAACTTCTCAAGTCTCTTAAAATATATGCAATGTAGACCAATGCATGCATATGCTTATTTTCTGATCTACTTGTTTCCTCTTTTCTCTCTCTCACTCTTTCTCGTTCTCCAGGCTTGATCGTCTGTTCATCCTGCTTGACACCGGAAGTACACCGGTGACGAGGAAGGCTGCTGCCGTACAGCTGGGAGATGTGGTCAAGCTCCACCCGCATGAGCTCAACAACCTTTTGTCGAAGGTGGGTGCTGGGCTTGTCCTCATCAGTGCCCACAGTCAGGTTTCTATCTACATCAGGGTTGTATTCATTAGGTACCAGAAGGAAGAAAAGACTCAAACGGGGAGAGACTACTTGTTCTTAAATGTTATTTTTTTCCCATTTTGCTACAATGGGGGGCTAATGAAAACGATCCAGGGATTCATGTTGTCAGCTCCCCACACATCTGCCTGCAGTGCTGCCAAAAGGACATCCATACTTTAACCACCCATACAGATTTGCAACCCCCCCCCCCCCCCCCCCCCTTCACCTTGTCTGGAAAAATCTAACTGGCGGCCCGTAAAGGTCAGAATGTTGCATAGCCCATTGTCTTTGTTGCCTCGAGGGAATGTTGAAGTGATTATTAAACGAGTGGACTGTCTGACCTGGAATAGCCATCTGATTTACATTTTAGTCATTTAGCAGACGCTCTTATCCAGAGTTCATACTTTTCTCATTACGTTGTAAGCACCATGCTCTACCAACTGAGCCACATGGGACCTGACACCTATTTGAATGAGATGTGTTCCGTCCTCTGAGTCTTGTTTTCTCACTTGCCCATAACCTACAGGTGTTGACATACCTGAGAAGTCCAAACTGGGACACGCGTATCGCTGCGGGTCAGGCAGTGGAGGCCATTGTGAAGAATATCCCAGAGTGGAACCCGTCACCCAAGCTCAAAGAAGGTGAACCAACCTCGACCTGCCACGTTAGTCACAGCCAAGTGCCTGTATTTTGTTAATCCTTACAGCAGCGAACAAATAATGCCTTAAAGGTCCATTACACAAAGGATTATCATTTAAATAACCTTTGAAACGGCCAGGAATGGGGTGTAATGATGTTTGCCCTAGGTGTTGTAATAAAACTGGTGATGATAGCGCTGCATCTCTACTGCTCTTAAGTAACCATTGACAGGAGGTGACGAGGTACTTAAGTGTGTAGGTGTGGGCAGGCACATTTTTTAAAAGCGGTTCAGGCTCATATCAAACATCGAAATGAAACACTTGACATTTCATCAGCAATCAAGCACTCAAGGTCCACACTTTCTAATTTTGTACTGTTAAAAAATCCCTGACAAAGGCAGTGGGACTGATATGTACGCTTAAATAAACAAGTGATACTCGCAAGTGAAGTGTGCAGGTTTTTCCTTTTCTTMCCCCCCCCCCCCCCCCRRCTKGCTCTGACTCTACTGATATTGAGGAAGAATGTACTGCCTATGCCTTTGGTTGTCCTGACTAGCTATCTTATGAATGCACGAACTGTAAGTCTCTTTGCGTAAGAGCATCTGATAAATGACTAAAATGGAATGCGTGTCTCTTCCAGAGTCGTGTGCAGACTTCTCCCCAGAAGACTCCTCTGACCGGTTGAGTTTCTACCGCTTTGACATTTCCCGCCTGCTCAAACATGGTGCTTCTCTGCTGGGTTCCGCCGGTGCGGAGTTTGAGGTCCAGGATGACAAGTCTGGTATGCATGTTTTTCTCGTCAGTATTATCATGTCATATTTCATACATGTGGGCTGCCACTCAGAAGAAAAAATTAAAACATTACAAAAGGTACATAACTACACCGTATTGAGTATTTGATCATATTTTAAAGTTTAAATAATACATTCAGTATAAACAGGAAAATAAAATATAACAAAAGAAGTTGGCCTCCACCCCCAACCTCCCAGCCCATTCCCCCCCCAACCCCACAAGGCCAACATGTCTCCATCCACTCCCTGAAACCATGTTTCCCCATCTGCTTTTTAACTCTGAACTCCTACTATGAACACCTGTGCTCAGTGAGGCTCCTAATAGTTTGGTTTGTGTCTGTTATTATCCAATTAGAAGGAATGTTATGGGAGAATCCGATATGTGACCACATGGCTAGGCTATGTCTGGTTGTGCTTCTGTTGAACACGTAGCTGCTTGGATTGAGTCCGCCACTGTATTGACATTCGTCTTTTAGCTTGTGCCGGACTCCACACAGCAAACAATTATTTGACACTGTAGGGTGTCAGGATTTTGTTTCAATGTTGCATAATCTGCATTCTGAATCTCTCCCAAATGGCACCATAATATCATATAGGGCATTATTTTTGGACCAGGGCCCATATTCTTTTCCTTTAGACTATTGGATCTGTATCTTCCAAGTTTGCTTTTACATGACGATGTGGTGATCCAAGTGACGAGTTCGAATACAATTTGAATTCAAACGGCTCCAGTCTTTGTCCTTTTGTGTCAATTTAATAATACATGTTTTTATTTTGTTCCCCCAGCTATGGACCTCCTAGTATTCACTACTCTGTATGTCATATGTTCAAGGTCCTGTGACAGTTCATGGTTTTGTGCTTTGCTATACTAGTCCAGAGTGACTTGCGTGCCTCTTTGATATATTTTGGCTGCAGCCTGTGAAAGTACAGTTTACCTGACCTGCTGTTAATCAACACTCTAATCTCTAGTTCACTTGCCTTCCTGTCAGTCTACCTCCCTACTTACGTCCCCTAAGTACAGGAACATGCAGAATGAAGCCTTCACTTATACCTTAAGGGCTGGTTTCAGGGACACACATTGGTCCTGGTCTAATACACACAACATCCAGGACTAGGGGCTTAATCTGTGTCTGGGAAGCCTGCCATAAATGTCTCTGTGATCTCTACATAAAATGTGAGTTGGTCTTTTCTACAAGCACCATACCCTAGCTCTGTGCTCTCCCCTGCCAGGTGAGGTGGACCCTAAAGAGCGTCTGGCCCGCCAGAGGAAGCTGCTGCAGAGGAAGCTGGGACTGGACATGGGTGCCGCCATCGGCATGGACACGATGGAGCTGTTCAACGACGAGGACCTGGACACCCAGTACACCTGCACGCCGAGTGCCCAGGGACAGGGAGAGAGGGGCTCTGAACCCTGCTCCAGCAATCACGTGGTGAGTCGGTAACACTACCGCGATTTCCAACTCTCCTCCTTTACGCTACTGCTGTATGTTGAGCTCCAAATTATGGACAGCATCCTATGAAGCTTGATACCAGGGTCGTGTTCATTAGGCTATGTATTTTGTAACGGGAAATGAAAATCAGCATTTCTTATTGGATGTATCCATGTAATCCCTCCCTGATGCAAAGCATTTTCTCACTACTGAACTCATCCCAGGTAGCATCAAATGCAGGCTATTATCCTTTCCCATTAATTTAGAAAGCTAAGTATAGGTTAATCCAGGTCACAATGGTGGCAGACTGAGTACATTTACATGCACAGTAATAATTCAATATTAAACTGATTATGGCAGTATGCAGATTATGCAATAGTCATGTGAACACCTTACTCTGCTCATCATAATCTAAGTAAACATATGCCGACTAAAACAACTGGTTTTCTGAGTAATTAGGGAATTTTTAGGTACAGGTAAATGCCTTTATTGGCATTTAAGCTGTGTATTTGATCTGCCCATGGGGTAGCACCAGCAGTGTGAGCATCCCTCTTTAGCATGAGTGAAGTGAGTTAGTGACAACTGAATGAATGTATGTGTCTTTAGAAGTAGTTCACACAACTTTATAGGGCTGAACTCCGAATCCAATATGCTTCCCAAAAATAACATGGTGGCTTATTTTGATTAGCGATTGTCTGCCATCAGGTAGCCTGATTTCAGATCTGTCCATGTAAACCGGATTATTAAGGAAATCGTTCTTCTCAATCATGTTAATGTTTTAATCAAACTATTATATTATGACTATCCACAATCACATTGTGTGCATGTAACCGTACTCGGTGTGTGAAGCCGGGCTTAGAAGCTTGGCGGCGCTTTCAGCACCGAACAGCATTGCCAGGTATATTTTTTGACCAATCATTACCTGACTATGCGTAACCGAACTTGGAAAGAGGCATGCTGTAGCTTGTCTGACTGGGAAGTCCGGTAGGAAGGCATTGAAGTAGGTCCTGACAACATGCTTTGGCTCGTACTGTTTAACAACGTTCCAAGCTGTCAAATCCTTGCTTCCTCCGTCCTTGTTTTCTCAATGCCTCTCTAAGCTCACTGGAGGATAGGATCCAAGGTCCCTCCCTCAGACCACCTCCTCCAATGAGCTTAGAGGCGTTGAGGAAACAAGGACCCCCTTGGGGCCAATGAGTGACAGTTATGCACATTTATGTTGGGTGTATATATATATATATTCTCCTCTCTCGAAATCAAGTTGATAGCTCACAATGAATGGGATGTCAGAAAATGGACAGTTATACTGATAGTTACATAATGGTCGATACGTAGTCAGTCGTAATATCTGAGCTTCATTATGGGACAAAGGCTAAGAAGCCAAAACCAGAATTTTAACTTTGATACCAGGTCTAGTATCACAATTCTTGATACATCACGATACTAAAGAGAGCACATTGACCAAAGTCACAGAATGGCGCTTGATCCAGACATAAACTCAGCTACTGCTCTATTCAATCGTTGGGCGTCTTGAGTTCAATAACAATACGTTTGACATTTTTGTTTTTTACATCAACATTATTCAGAGACAGCCATGTATGCATTAATGAATCAATCAAATTGACTTTGGTTAAAAACAATCTCGGTATATAACAATGATTCTCTCTTGATGAACTGGGTAAATCAATATGTAGCCTAGGCCTATTCACATAAATGCGTGTTCAATAGGAGTGTGCATGCATTGCGTTTGAGCTTGTTTTGGTTGATTTCATGAGGATACAGATGACAAACGATCTGTTTCCCTTCCATTTGGGACTTATTTTATTGTATGGATCAATAACATTTGCATAGAAGTAGCTTATTTGATAAAAGTGCACACTGTCTCTTCAACCAGTAATGATGTAATTTACGAGGTAAGAGGGGGATGTCCCGGAGTCAGTTCGCTGAGGCAATAGATAATCTTTGGGAGAAATGTAAGAGCGATTCCTTAAGGGAATAAATAATGTTTTGGTGGTCATCAGCATAGTTTGCATTTTATCACACAAATTACCAGGATAGTAAATTGATGATAGCTTCAGCTGTAAGTTAACAAGAAAAGTTAGTCTACAAAGCTGGAAGCTACTGATATCATCTTGCATTGTAAAGTGTTCTGGACATGTTTTGCAATGTAATTAAGTTTCAAAATGTCTACATGCCGTGTCGCATTATTCAAGTGTTAGCTCCCCACATTAACATGCTGCAACCCAGACTCAGTGCAGGCCCTGCTTTTCGCACTAAGGGGTACATCCGCTGCACTGATAGACCGAGTTGATCCATGAGACACATTTGACAGAAGTACCGAAAGTAATATTCTGCTACCAAACTGTTTTTTTAAAAACATTTTATTTTATGTTCTAGTTTCGGTGTATCGTGCAACATTGCTATATAAAATATATTCTTTCTGACAACCATCAGTAGAGTTGAAAATGCGGTGGAAACCCATTTCACTCTCGGTACATTGACAATTATTTTATGTACACTACGTCATCACTCGCATCCTTTTATCCGCAAGAAGTACATTGGATGAACTCATGTCTGGTGGGAAATGCACAGATTTGAATATTTGCATGAATCTGTCACCAATTTGATGGAAACCTAGCAAATGCCTAACTACACAAACCAGGCGCAAGTGGCCAAGAGACGTCATGTGATCACCTACTGCTATCTAGTTGACGAACTGGGAATCAGACTACCTATCCATTGATGTAAATACGTCGACTTGAGCTTTCTCATATGTACACTACCGTTCAAAAGTTTAGGGTCACTTATAAGGACATTTCTTTTTAAAAGAAAAGCACTTTTTGTCCATTTAAAATAACATCAAAATGATCAGAAATACAGTGTAGACATCGTTAATGTTGTAAATGGCTATTGTAGCTGGAAACGGCAGATTATGTTTTTAATGGAATATCTACATAGGCGTACAGAGGTCCATTATCAGTAACTATCACTCCTGTGTTCCAATGGCAACGTGTTAGCTAATCCAAGTTTATGATATTAAAATGCTAATTGATCATTAGATAACTCTTTTGCAATTATGTTAGCACAGCTGAAAACAGTTGTCCTGATTAAAGAAGCAATAAACTGTCCTTAAGACTAGTTGAGTATCTGGAGCATCAGCATTTGTGAGTTCGATTACAGGCTCAAAATGGCCAGAAACAAAGATCTTTCTTCTGACACGTCAGTCTATTCTTGTTCTTAGAAATGAAGGCTATTCCATGCGAGAAATTGCCAAGAAACTGAAGATATGGTACAACGCTGTGTACTACTCCTTTCACAGAACAAAGCAAACTGGCTCAAACCAGAATAGAAAGAGGAGTGGGAGGCCCCGGTGCACAACTGAGCAAGAGGACATGTACATTAGTGTCTAGTTTGAGAAACAGACTTCAAGTCTTCAACTGGCAGCTTCATTAAATGGTACCTGCAAAACACCAACGTCAACAGTGAGGGGACTCGGGATGCTGTTGATGAGTTCATGATCCAACCAACATCTTATCTGGCCTGCACCTTTCAGCGTGTGAGGCGTCAAGTCATTATGTGCTCTCTTCACTTAAGCATGTGATCTGTGCACAATTTGTTCATAAATATTTGTCACTGTTAGAAGAACACAACATTATGCTCCCTGTCTGAGGAACCGTCTCTCTCTCTGGTCTGACATTAATGACTCTAATCTTAAGATGTCTATAGCTTAACTTATTTTCAGTAAAGTAAACATTGTTTTGTTTAATCAATAAACTCATGTTCAGTTGAAATTGATATTTTTTCAGCCCATGCAGGCGGCAGAGATAATAGACTCAGAGTTTCGACCAGGCATGAGCAACCGACAGAAGAACAAGGCTAAGAGGATGGCCAAGCTAGTGGCAAAGCAACGATCCAGAGACATGGATCCCAACGAGAGAAGGTATGACCTATTTCTTCCAAAGCTTTGTGTTCATTAGGCACCAAAATGAACAAACGGTTCTGAAACTAAGTGGAAGGTGAAGGCTTGTCCAGTAAGAAATGCACCATTTACGTTTGCTCTAATGAACACGACCCAGGTGTTTTGGTCTTTGGTTTCCATCTGCAGGTCTTTTTTTAATTGGATTACTGAGTTGGGAAATCAAATCACAGATCAATATTTTTCTTCCTGCAGTAATGACAGTTTTGAGGGGGAGCCTGAGGAGAAGCACAGGAAAACTAGTAACGTAGTCATCGAGCAACCGGCAACGGAGCATAAAGTCTTAATCGATAACGTTCCAGACAACTCCAGTCTCTTGGAAGAGGTAGGAGATTGGTCAGCAAGGATAAAGCTTTGTTAAAGAATACGATTGAAGTAAACTATTTTACACACAACTTGAGAATTAATTTACTAGGTTTTTGAAAAAACAGACTGGATAGTTATGAAATTAGTGTCTTTGTCCAAACATTGAAGAGAAGTTCTGATTCAACTTGTGTTTTTGTTTTTTTCAGACTCAGGAGTGGCCCCTGGAGAGCTTCTGTGATGAGCTCTGTAATGACCTCTTCAACCCCTCATGGGAGGTAATGACCTTCGTAGTCTTAGCAGACCTGTTCATGTCATCTGCAATCCTACAGCTCTATGTACACTGAACAAAAATATAAACGCAACATCAAATAATATTGTATTTGTCATATCCCCCGAATACAGAGTGTCGACCTTACCATGAAATGCTTATTTACGAGCCCTTAACCAACAATGCAGTTCAAGAAATGGAGTTAAGAAAATATTTACTAAATAAACTACAGTTTGGACACCTCATTCCAGGGTTATTCTTTAGTTTGACTATTTTCTACATTGTAGCTTAATAGTAAAGACATCAACTATGAAATAACATATATGGAATCATGTAGTAACCAAAAACGTTTTAAACATCAAAATATATTTGAAATTCTTCAAAGTAGCCTCCCTCTGCCTATGACAGCTTTGCAGTCTTGCCATTCTCTCAACCAGCTTCATGAGGTAGTCACCTGGAATGCATTTATATTAACATGTGTGCCTTGTTAATTTGTGGAATTTCTTTCCTGTGTTTGAGCCAATCAGTTGTGCTGTGACATGGTACGGGTGGTATACAGAAGATGGCCCTATTTGGTGAAAGATCAAATCCATTCTATGGCAAAAACAGCCCAAATAAGCAAAGGGAAACGACAGTCCATCACTACTTTGACTGACCTTTGTCTTAATCCTGAAAATGTCAAGAACTTTGAAATTTTCGTCAAGTGCAGTCACAAAAACCAAGCCCTATGATGAAACTGGATCTCTTGAGGACCGCCATATGTAAAAAAACAAGTTACAATGTGACAAAATAGCACGGTTGATTAAGGGTGTGTAAAACAGCAGCCGGCGCTATTACATACAAAAATGTCAGATTTTACTGAGTTACATTTCATATAAGGAACTCAGTCAATTTTAAATAAATTCATTGGGGCCTAATCTATGGATTTCACATGACTGGGAATACAGATATAAATCTGGTTAGATGCCTTAAAAAAAAAAAAAAAAAGTAGGGTTGTGGATCTGAAATAAGTCTATCTGTTGGACCACCATTTGCCTCATGCAGCACAGCTCCTTAATATAGATTTGATCAAGCTGTTGATTGTGGAATGTTATCCCACTCTTCAATGGCAATGTGAAGTTGCTGGATATTGGTGTGAACTGGAACACACTGTTGTACACGTCAATCCAAAGCATCCCGAACATGCTCAATGGGTGACGTCTGAGTATGCAGCTTCCAGAAATTGTGTACAGATCCTCGCGACATGGGCCCTTGCATTATCATGCTGAAACATGAGATGGTGACGGATTAATGGCACAAGGGGCGTCAGGATCTCGTTACTGTATGTCTAGCATTTTATTGATGGTCATTTGAATGCACATTGTGTTTATTGTCCGTAGCTTATGCCTGCCCATACCGTAACCCCACCGCCACCGTGGCACTATGTTCACATTGTAGACATCACCAAACCGCACGCCCACACAACGCAATACCCGCTGTCTGCCATCTGACCGGTACAGTTGAAACTGGGTGCACACTTTGTCAGTGGCCATTGAAGGTGAGCGTTTGCCCACTGAAGTCGGTTACAATGTTCATCTGCAGTCAGGTCAAGACCCTGGTGAGTACATCGAGCACGGAGATGAGCTTCCCTGAGACGGTTTCTAACAGTTTGTGCAGAAATACTTAGGTTGTGCAAACCCACGGTTTCATCAGCTGCCCGGGTGGCTGGTCTCAGACAATCCTGTAGGTGAAGATCCTTGATGTGGAGATCCTTGGCTGGCGTGGTCACACGCGGTTGTGAGGCCGGTTGGACTTAATGCCAAATTCTCTAAAATGACTTAGGCGGCTTATAGTAGAGAAATGAATAATCAATTCTGTCAACAGCTCTTGGACATTCCTGCTGTCAGCATGCCAATTGCATGTGCCCTCGACTTGACATTTGTGTCATTGTGTTGTGACTGCACATTTTAGTGGCCTTTTATTGTCCCCAGCACAAGGTGCACCTGAATGATCATCCTGTTTAATCAGTTTCTTGATATGCCACACCTGTCAAGTGGATGGCTTATTTTGGCAAAGGAGAAATGTGCACAAACAGGGAAGTAAACAAAATTAGAGAAATATTTTTTTGGGTCCTATGGAACATTTCTGTGATATTTTTTTATTTCAGCTCATGAAACATGGGACAAACAGTTTAAATGTTGCATTTTTGTTCAGTGTATTGTTCTTTTAAGGATCCAATGTATAACTCAACGGGCAGCATGTAGACTGACACTAAAATGAGCTGTGCAGCTAATAGTGCTCTGTGTGTCTGTCCAGATTCGTCACGGAGCAGGCACAGGCCTCAGGGAGATCCTCAAGTCTCAAGGAGCTGGAGGAGGGAAGCTGTTGGGAAGCACTGCAGAACAGGTACTGTATCTGACTTCTCTCTATGCAACCTTCATTCAAACATAAATATTTCATTTTACCTATAATGGATTTGACCATAATAATGTCTGACCTTTGACCGTTTCCAGATGGCGCGGCACCACCAGGAGTGGCTGGAGGATGTGGTCATCCGGCTGCTCTGTGTCTTTGCACTGGACCGTTTTGGAGATTTCGTCTCTGATGAGGTGTGTCTTGTAGCATACCAACCTACTGTGTCCGGGGGTGGCTGAATTTAATTCAATATAACAGTGGTCACCAACCGATCGCTAAACATATCTGTAAACAAAACAAAACAACGATAAAGCTTTTCGTTCCTATTTTGTATTTGTTTCGCGCTGTTGGTGGTAGGGGCAATTGATTCAGCAGCCCTAGCGTTGGGAAGGCAGTGTTCCCATTCGGAACCATTTCATGTGTCTCGAGGTGGAACGCTGCCTATTCGGCAGGCCCAGAGAACAAATCAAGTGCACCTATAGGCCTACTGGTGACCAATCAGAGCTCAGATCACTGTCTGCACAGTTTCTTCGATCCATAGACTGTAAAAAGAAGCCTTGAACAGACCGCTAAGCTGACAAGCCTACTGTGAGATTTCTAAACGTTTAAAACCATGACTAGAGAGAGACTCGACAAATACAGCAAAGAGCTGCTGTTTTTTATGTGTAAGTTATTGTTCCGCACTGTCAACACTTTGTCCAACACCTTTATAAGCCATAATGTGCGTTTTCCTTACTTCCACACGCTACAACCAGCATTGCAGCTGCGACGTCATTTGATTTACACAATATGCATACCATTTCGAAGATGCAAATTATTTTTCATTGTGAAACAAACAAGAAATAAGACACAAACTGAACTTGAGCATACAACTATTTCCACCCACCCAAAGTCAATACTTTGTAGAGCCACCTTTTGCAGCAATTACAGCTGCAAGTCTCTATAAGCTTGGCACACCTAGCCATTGGGATTTTTGCCCATTCTTCAAGGCAAAACTGCGCCAGCTCCTTCAAGTTGGATGGGTTCCGCTGGTGTACAGCAATATTTAAGTCATACCACAGATTCTCAATTGGATTGAGATCTGGGCTTTGACTAAGCCATTCCAAGATATTTAAATGTTTCCCCTTAAACCATTTGATGGTTGCTTTAGCAGTATGCTTAGGGTCATTGTCCTGCTGGAAGGTGAACCTCCTTCCCAGTCTCAAATCTCTGGAAGCCTGAAACAGGTTTCCCTCAAGAATTTCCCTGTATTTAGCGCCATCCATCATTCCTTCAATATTGACCAGTTTCCCAATCCCTGCCGATAGAATAACATGGTGTTCTCGGGGTGATGAGAGGTGTTGGGTTTGTGCCTGACATAGTGTTTTTCTTGATGGCCAAAAAGCTCAGACCAGAGTACCTTCTTCCATATGTTTGGGGAGTTTCCCACATGCCTTTTGGCGAACACCAAATATGTTTGCTTATTTCTTTTCTGTAAGCAATGGCTTTTCTGGCAACTCTGGAGTGTATGGCTTAAAGTGGTCCTATGGACAGATACTCCAATCACCGCTGTGGAGCTTTGCAGCTCCTTCAGGGGTCTCTTTGTTGCCTCTCTGATTAATGCCCTCATTGCCTGGTCCGTGAGTTTTGGTGGTGCCATATTCTTAAAATTTTTAAATAATGGATTTAGTGATGCTCTGTGGGATGTTCAAAGTTTCAGATATTTTTATAACCCAACCATTTACATTTACATTTACATTTAAGTCATTTAGCAGACGCTCTTATCCAGAGCGACTTACAAATTGGTGCATTCACCTTATGATATCCAGTGGAACCATTTACAATAGTGCATCTAACTCTTTTAAGGGGGGGGGGTTAGAAGGATTACTTTATCCTATCCTAGGTATTCTTAAAGAGGTGGGTTTCAGGTGTCTCCGGAAGGTGGTGATTGACTCCGCTGACCTGGCGTCGTGAGGGAGTTTTTCCATTGGGGTGCCAGAGCAGCGAACAGTTTGACTGGGCTGACGGGAATGTACTTCCTCAGAGGTAGGGAGGCGAGCAGGCCAGAGGTGGATGAACGCAGTGCCCTTGTTTGGTGTAGGGCCTGATCAGAGCCTGAAGGTACGGGGTGCCGTTCCCCTCACAGCTCCGTAGGCAAGCACCATGGTCTTGTAGCGGATGCGAGCTTCAACTGGAAGCCAGTGGAGAGAGCGAGGGCGGGGTGACGTGAGAGAACTTGGGAAAGTTGAACCAGACGGGCTGCGGCGTTCTGATGAGTTGTAGGGTTTAATGGCACAGGCAGGGAGCCCAGCCAACAGCGAGTTGCAGTAATCAGACGGGAGATGACAAGTGCCTGGATTAGGACTGCGCCGCTTCCTGCGTGAGGCAAGGTCGTACTCTGCGAATGTTGTTAGAGCATGAACCTACAGGAACGGGTCACCGCCTTGATGTTAGTTGAGAACGACAGGGTGTTGTCCAGGATCACGCCAAGGTTCTTAGCACTCTGGGAGGACACAATGGAGTTGTCAACCGTGATGGCGAGATCATGGAACGGGCAGTCCTTCCCGGGAGGAAGAGCAGCTCCGTCTTGCCGAGGTTCAGCTTGAGGTGGTGATCCGTCATCCACACTGATATGTCTGCCAGACATGCGAGATGCGATTCACCACCTGGTTATCAGAGGGGGAAAGGAGAAGATTAATTGTGTGTCGTCTGCATAGCAATGAGGAGAGACCATGTGAGGATATGACAGAGCCAAGTGACTTGGTGTATAGCGAGAAGGAGAGGCCTAGAACAGAGCCCTGGGGACACCAGTGGTGAGAGCACGTGGTGCGGAGACAGATTCTCGCCACCCATGGTAGGAGCGACTGTCAGGTAGGACGCAATCCAAGCGTGGGCGCGCCGGAGATGCCCAGCCTGAGAGGGTGGAGAGGAGGATCTGATGGTTCACAGTATCAAAGCAGCCGATAGGTCTAGAAGGATGAGAGCAGAGGAGAGAGAGTTAGCTTTAGCAGTGCGGAGCGCCTCCGTGACACAGAGAAGAGCAGTCTCAGTTGAATGACTAGTCTTGAAACCTGACTGATTTGGTCAAGAAGTCATTCTGAGAGAGATAGCAGGAAGCTGGCAAGAGGCACGTTCAAGAGTTTTGGAGAGAAAAGAAGAAGGATACTGTTGTTAGTTGTTGACATCGGAGGATCGAGTGTAGGTTTTTTCAGAAGGGTGCAACTCTCGCTCTCTTGAAGACGGAAGGGACGTAGCAGCGGTCAAGGATGAGTTGATGGCGAGGTGAGGTAAGGGAGAAGGTCTCCGGAAATGGTCTGGAGAAGAGAGGAGGGTATGGGTCAAGCGGGCAGGTTGTTGGGCGGCCGGCGTCACAGACGCGAGATTTCATCTGGAGGAGAGGGGAGAAAGAGGTCAAAGCACAGGTAGGGAGTGTGAGCAGAACCAGCGGTGTCGTTTGACTTAGCAAACGAGGATCGGATGTCGTCGACCTTCTTTTCAAAATGGTTGACAAAGCATCAGCGGAGGGGGAGGAGGGGAGGAGGATTCAGGAGGAGGAGAAGTGGCAAAGAGCTTCCTAGGGTTAGAGGCAGATGCTTGGAATTTAGAGTGGTGAAATTGGCTTTAGCAGCAGAGACAGAAGAGGAGAATGTAGAGAGGAGGGAGTGAAAGGATGCCAGGTCCGCAGGGAGGCGAGTTTTCCTCCATTTCCGCTCGGCTGCCCGGAGCCCTGTTCTGTGAGCTCGCAATGAGTCGTCGAGCCACGGAGCAGGAGGGGAGGACCGAGCCGGCCTGGAGGATAGGGGACATAGAGAGTCAAAGGATGCAGAAAGGGAGGAGAGGAGGGTTGAGGAGGCAGAATCAGGAGACCCTGATCTGTACTTCTCCAACTTTGTCCCTGACCTGTTTGGAGAGCTCCTTGGTCTTCAAGGTGCCGCTTGCTTGGTGGTGCCCCTTGCTTTGTGGTGTTGCAGACTCTGGGGCCTTTCAGAACAGGGATATATAAACTCAGCAACAACAAAAAAAGTCCCTTTTTCAGGACCCTGTCTTTCAAAGATAATTAATAAAAATCCAAGTAACTTCACAGATCTTCATTGTAAAGGGTATAAACACTGTTTCCCATGCTTGTTCAATGAACCATAAACAATTAATGAACATGCACCTGTGGAACGGTCGTTAAGACACTAACAGCTTACAGATGGTAGGCAATTAAGGTCACAGTTATGACAACTTAGGACACTAAAGAGGCCTTTCTACTGACTCTAAATACACCAAAAGAAATATGCCCAGGGTCCCTGCTCATCTGCGTGAATGTGCCTTAGGCATGCTGCAAGGAGGCATGAGGACTGCAGATGTGGCCAGGGCAATAAATTGCAACGTCCGCACTGTGACGCCTAAGACAGAGCTACAGTGAGACAGTACGGACAGCTGATTGTCCTCGTGGCAGACCATGTGTAACAACACCTGCACAGGATCGGTACACCCGAACATCACACCTGCGGGACAGGTACAGGATGGCAACAACTTCCCGAGTTACACCAGGAACGCACTCCATCAGTGCTCAGACTGTCCACAATAGGATGAGATAGGCTGGACTGAGGGCTTGTAGGCCTGTTGTAAGGCAGGTCCTCACCAGACATCACCAGCAACAACGTCGCCTATGAGCACAAACCCACTGTCGCTGGACCAGACAGGCAAAAAGTGCTCTTCACTGACGAGTCGCATTTATCGACGAAGGAATGAGCGTTACACTGAGGCCTGTACTCTGGAGCGGGATCAATTTGGAGGTGGAGGGTGCGTCATGGTCTGGGGCGGTGTCTCACAGCATCAAACTGAGCTTGTTGTCATTGCAGGCAATCTCAACGCTGTGCGTTACGGGAAGACATCCTCCTCCCTCATGTGGTACCTTTCCTGCAGGTTCATCCTGGCATGACAATGCCACCAGCCATTCTGTGTGGGATTTCCTGCAAAACAGGAATACCAGTGTTCTGCCATGGTCAGCGAAGATCCCGGATCTCAATCCAGTTGAGCACGTCTGGGACCTGTTGGCTCGGAGGGAGAGGGCTAGGGCCATTCCCCCCAGAAATGTCCAAAAACTCGCAGGTGCCTTGGTGGAAGAGTGGGGTAACATCTCACAGCAAGAACTGGCAAATCTGGTGCAGTCCATGAGGAGGAGATGCGCTGCAGTACTTAATGCAGCTGGTGGCCACACCAGAAACTGACTGTAACTTTTGA